>NC_082729.1:35053322-35152744 GCF_030144855.1 Hypanus sabinus | reverse complement strand
GAGGTCATTAATTAACTTAGCGGTTTTAATTCAGTGCACTAAGCTAGAATGGGGAATTTCAGGGAGATTGCAATGGAAATGTTGCAAGGGGCCGGATCTAATTGCAAGATACAGGCATTGAAGTACTAGGAGCTGGACAGAGATGATCAAGAATGCAAGGGAGGTCGGGGAAGCAAGGATTGGTCAGAGTGAAATCCAGGCGAGAGTAAAGCAGAAGCGGGAAGAAACGAAGCTTGACACGCACACAGGCCCTGGACATAGACAGGGGCACAGGGCCTGGGCTAGGACTTGGAATTGGAGCACGGGACCTGGAATAAGGAACTAGGAGCCTGGACAAGACCTCCGAACTAAAGACAGGGTCTTGACTTGGACTCGGAACTTGGGTCTAGGCTAGGACTCAGGACTAGGATCGGACTTGACACTTCACTGGGACTGGGAACACGAAGCCCTGACTTGGACAGGACTGGAACAAGAAGCCTTGACTCGGAGTGGACTGGAACACGAAGCCCTGACTTGGACAGGACTGGAACAAGAAGCCTTGACTCGGAGTGGACTGGAACACGAGGCCTTGATTTGGACTGGACTGGAACACGAAGCCTTGACTCGGAGTGGACTGGAACACGAGGCCTTGATTTGGACTGGACTGGAACACGAAGCCTTGACTCGGAGTGGACTGGAACATGATGCCTTGACTCGGACTAGACTGGAACACAAAGCATTGACTTGGACTGGACTGGAACACGAAACACGGAGCCGGGACCTCTCCTCGTGTGCAGACAATAGGGCCGGGACTCCTCTTACACACAGAACATGAAGAGTCAAATCTCTTCTCAAGGTAGCGGTAAACGGCCGGGCCCTACCCAGCGAAAGTGAGGACGCGAAGAGACTAGACCACACTGCGATAGACTGTTCCTTATCTTGAGCCTTAACAAGGCTCCAGTTTCACTCCGGCGGGTTAACTTGATGGGATTCTGACGAGGTTGCACACAAGGTTTCCGACAAGGTTGCAGACGATGTAACTCACGGGATTCTGACAGGAACGGTCCAGCAAGCATCACTGGTACTCAGAACTATATATGTTGCTGGCCCGAAAGGGAGCATCAGGTGCCTCAATTAAGGCACCCAACGGAACAAGGGAGAAACGGGATAACTGGAGTATGGAATCCACGGTCCTCACTTGTTCCAGCAGGAGCATCAGTACCCGTACCAACCACCTATCAATAGCAAGTCCCTAGAAACCAAGTTCTGTAGACCAAAGGAGATGCGAGGGGCAACTTATTTATACATATCGTGGTGTGTACCTGGCGATACATTGCCTGGAATGGTGGTGAGAGTAGATAGGTTAGAGACCTTTAGGTGATGTTTAGATAGGTGGAATGAGCATAATGGGAGGATATCGACAATGTGGAGGCAGGGGGAATTAGTTTAATTGTCCATTTATTTACTGATTTGGTTGATGCGGCACATTACTGTGCTGCATTGTTTTAAGTGATTAGAATAAGGGTGTAGGAAAGTCTCCACGCGTGACCACTGTTAGATCCGACTGTCCACTGTGTCTGTAGTCAGGGGATATCGGTCGTCTGTGCGTCCACGAGGAAATCCGTCAGGCATTCTTATTTGAGGTGTGGTTGCGGGTCTGGGTCTTCAGTTCGAGCCTCTACTCGGCGAAGGCCTGACGGAGCGAGGCAAGGTGGGTGCGCCTGCTGACCCGGCGGAATTTGCTGCCAGCGAAGACATAGAGAAGGGGGTTGAGGGCGTCGTTGAAGGAGGCCAGAGCTGCGGTGAATAACGACCAGTCCGGGGGAATCGGTGTGGAGAAGGTTGAGAGGAGGTCGCAGACAGTGTTGGGGATCCAATAGATGAAAAACATGACGACAATGGCGATGATGAGGAGGTCAGGCTTTATAGATTTGACGAACCTGTCCCCTTGCAGCCTCCAACCAACCAGGGAGTAGCAGGTGATCATAATTACAAGCCAAAATGGCTCAACCACGGCCAATTCATTTTCCAAATCCTGGAGCAGGAGGACGGGCAGGCACACGACGAACGCTAGGTTCCAGACTCCGAAGCAGGCCGCACGAACCCATGTGAGGCTCAGATGTTGCTGGAACCAAGTGGGCCTGGTAGATACAGATGAGGCGTCACAGATATATGCTGGCGGATGCGTTTAGGAGCTTCAAGGTTCCAATAAACATCCAGGAAATGTAGGCTTTGTACTCAGAGTAGCTCAGGGACATGTTGGCCATGCGGAAGGGGATAGACGGGCAGTAGATCAGGTTAGCCACAGCCAAGTCAGGAAACTCACCGTGTGGACCTTACTCTTCATCTTGAAGGACGTCACCGAGATGATTGCGCCGTTGCCCGGGACACCCAGTAGGAAGGTGAGTGTGAAGATGACCATTGACATGACGGAAGGTGCTCTCCACTCCATGTTTCCAACGGCCAAGGAATTGTGGGAGGAGGGATTCCCAGTGAGCGTCGAACTGGATACTCCTTCGAAGAACGACATTATCGGATCTGGTGGAAGAGATATTGTGGAAGTGAGAGGGGTGCAGGATGGAGAGAGGGCGAATTCAGGAGGAGAGGCGAGAGCAAAAGGCGAGGAGAGGAAGGTCAGTAGAGATGTGGTGTAACACGGAACAGAAAACTGACACACCACAACGGCAGTGAAGGCGGCAGATGTAAAAGTCAAAGTCACCCTCACTACACAAATGTGCCCAGGACGTTTGCAACAACACAGAAGAACCCAAGACAGGAATAGTCTACAATATTGTTTCAATACAATATTAATTAAATTAGTAATTGCATGGCCAACGTAACTAATGGCGTCTGCTGACAGAATGTCCATTTCCCTCACATTCACGTTCCCATCCAAGCGGCTCTTAACAGTCTCAATGTATCTGCCTCCACCACCACTCTGTCAGCGCATTCCAGGCATCCTCCGCTCTCTGTGAAAACATAACCTGCCCTTCTCGTCTCCTTTGATCTTACACCCTCTCACCTTAAATGGACGCCCTCTGGTACTGGTCATCTCAACACTGGGGAAATAGATACTGTCGGTCTACTCCATCTCTGTCTCTCATCACCGTAGAAACAACTTCTATCAGTACCACCATTATTACCATTGCTAGTGCTGCTTCCATTACTCCTACTGCTATTGGGACAAGTACACTACATAAACAGGCCCTTGGCCCAACATACCAAGCCTACCATTTTCCCATTTACGCTAATTCATCTTGCCATCTTTTGGAACCGTGACCGCGCATTTCTCATCTAATCACGTGCCTACGTAAATATATCTTAAACGTATTCATTGAATAATGAGGTTTGCCACCTTCTCTGGCAGCCACGCTCAAGGTTTCAACTGATTCTGGACGATATGGTAGCCTAACTTAAGTCTGTCGCACCACCGACGAATTGGTTTCAATTCCAGCCGCTGTCTAGGGAGTTTAGAAGTTCTGCCCGAAATCGCGTGAGTTTCTTCTGGCTGCTCCAGTTTCCTCACACATAAGATTAGAAGTCCATAATTAGGCACCCCTCAGTATCTCCCTTCTAAGAGGACTGCTCTCCATTCTGAGGATGAGTCGTTTTCTTTTAGTGTCCCCCACAATAGGAAACATCTATTCCAGATCGATCCTTTACAGACCTTTCAACATTCGACAGGTTTCAATGAGGTCACCTCTCATTCTTCTGAATTTCAGTGAGAAGAAGCCCAGAATCATCAAACTTTCGTCATATGACAAGCCTACGAACCGCAGAAGGCTTGGGACTCCAGTAGGTTAATTGATCAGATGGGTGTAATTGGGCTGGGTGGTGTCGTTCTGGGTTGTTATCGGGGTGCATCTCTAAATTTAATTAAATCTTAAAATACACTTAAAAACGGTTCCTTATATTCGGCTGAAATCTCTTTCCCTCAAAATAAATGTAAGCCTCCCTCCCAGTGCTGCTCAATTCATGGGAAAGCAATTCGGACTGTCTACACTCTCGCTGTATCTCTTATCTTAATTTATTTTGTCATGTCATCCGTCATCGTCCTTCGACCGCATGAAAAACAAGCCCAGCCTCTGCAATCTCTGACGTTCTCTTCAATGAACTGTATGTTGAAAGTCACACTGCCCTGTCTTCATTGTCTAACTGAGTTATCTCCTAAAAAACCTCCCGAAAGTAGTAAGGCAGAGATTCTTCCGCAACATAGCCACAGTGATGATCCCTGATCAGACGCCTCTTTTCCAAATTGATATCACTCCTGAGGAAATGCATCTCACTTTTCCCTGGAATCTCTGGCACCGTCCTCGGTCCACAGCAGTTTTGGATACTTGCAGAGTAAAGTTAATTTCTCTTGAGCTCAGGGGAGTAATCTTGAGCAGGGCGTATACAGCGGCGGATGGTGGAATTCCTCGCGTGCAGGAGGTAAATCGAGGGGTTGTGTCTTGTGAGGAAATTGGATGCTGATTTAGCAAAGGTGGGGTCTTGTTTTCGAATGAGCCGAAGAGATGAGTTGGTCCACTTCGGTAGAGTCTCTCTGGGTTTGTCGTTCCAAGAAGCTCAATATGAGGAAGTTGAGCTGTTGACAGAGATAATACTTTACTCAGAAAGCACTGAAGAACAAAACATTTCCTTTTATTTTTGAGTAGATAAACAGTCCACGTGGTTAATTTCTGAAATTAACCCCATCTGTTCCAGGTGACTTATCTACCTCCAGATCTTTCAGGTTCCCCAGAACTTGCCTCACCGAGTAAATGACACGTCCCGGAGCCATTTTCTACTAGATTATGAGGAGTGAACAAACAAGAACAGAGAAAGAGAGTAACGTGTAAGATATACTTCTCCCAAGCCTGAGCTCGCCGAAAGGTAACTAGCCAAAGCCACTCTATACACTGGCTCACTCAAAACAATGGCCGCTCAGGTTGTACTTGACTTATTGTTATTGACCCTTTATGATAAACAACTCTTGCCGAATGGTCGCTCTTCAGATCAGAGAAACTGCCACGAAGCTCTGTCTTTAAAATCTCTATCATGGTCCTCATTGAAATACAACTCTTTTTGCGGTGACTTTGATTGTCTAACTCAGCAAAAAACTGTCGCTTTGCTTTTTAAATCTTGAACACGGACCAGACTGAAAGATAACTCTTTTTGCACACTGCCCATTCCTGACTGGTAGCTCCTAAATTCAGAGTTCCGTCAAGGGGGAACGTGGTTCCAGATAAAGATACCTCGTGGTACAGCTATCGGAAGATGATGACACAACAGAACGGCATTGAAGGTGGAGGAACACTACAGCACTGAAGTGTCTCCTCTGTTTTGGATTCCTTTCCACTGGACGCTCACCCCGATCTGTTAAAGATCCGCCTGGCATCAGCCTCCTCACATTAAATAAAGTCACACTGATGCGTTCCCCATTGAAGAACTAAACATTTGGGGAAAATCACACGTGACGAGTGATCACAGTACTGAAGTTTCACTCTGTGTCTGCCTGTGTGCAATTATTTTGTTTCATTTACAAAAGAAAGTGTAATGCCCCTAGTTCATATTATTACGGTTATGCTGTATGTTTTTCAATTTGCGTAGTTCTGTATTTCATTTTGGCAGTTCTGTGAGAGCTGCTTGTTTACAGCTTACAGTGGCATGCAAAAATTTGGGCACCCCGGGTCAAAATTTCTGTTACCGTAAATAGATAAGTGAGTAGAAGATGAACTGGTCTCCAAAAGTCATAGAGTTAAAGATGAAATATTCTTTTTAACATTCTCAGGGAAATTCGTTCATATTATGATCACTTTTCCCCCGGGATTCTTTTACCTTAAGTTTTCTACTCAATTCCTCAGTAACTTCAAATAGGGTTTTCTTACACCTGCAGTTCCTCAGCTCTATCCAAAACGATTCAACAACTTCCGACCTTATGTCACCTCTTTCTGATGATTTCATTTCATTTGCTTTTTTTTAGCCAACAGAGCAACGCCACCCGCTCTGCTTTCCTGCCTCTCCTTTCGATATATTGCGTATCCTTGGACATTAAGCTCCCAGCTACAATCTTCTTTCAGTCACCATTCAGTGATGCCTAGACCATCATACAATCTTTAACTGTGCTACGAGTTCACCAATCTTATTCCAAATACTGTGCAAATCCAAAAATACCTTTCGTCCTCTATTCACCCTTTTCGCTATTATCGACATTTAACTTTGCAACTCATCCTGTCGGTCATGGAGCAGCAGCTCCAGTCCTTAATATGCTCTCTCAGGAACTGCAACTGGGTACACCTGGTTCAGATGTATTTAGTTGGGACTTCGGTCTCCCAGATTTCCCATATCCTACACAGAGTACAAAACACTGCACCTGGAGCCATTCTCACTAAACTATGAAGAATGAACAAATCAGAACAGTGAGAAAGAGAGAGAACGAGAGAGATAGTTGGGAGGGGGAGAGAATAGCTTACAAGATATACTTGCATCTTGCAACGTTGATTGCCCAAAAGATTTGGGAACCCTCGATGTAGAGTGACCTTCTTCTCTCGGGATCGTTACTTTGACATGGTGAAGATGGTGGAGAGTTTCATAGTTCCTGGGGTCTCGTGAGCGCTGCCGTCTGGAGATTAGCTCCAGCTCGGGTTTCCCATTTCGGTCAGATCAAGGGTGGCGGCGGTTCCAAACAAGGAACCCTCAACCATATAGCTGGGGGAAGATAATGGCACACCACAAAGGCAGTGAAGGCAGAGGAAGGCTGCAGCAATGAGGGGTCTCCTGACGTCATACTGTCCATGCCACTGGACCCTGACCCCGATCTTTCAAGGATCTGCCTGCGCATCAGCCTCTCCGAGGTAAATAAAGCCACGCAAGTGCGTTCCCCAATGACGGAATAACCCCTTGAGAGAAAGTAGTACTCAGCTCGAGTGATCACACTACCAGAGTAAGTTTCACTATGCGTCTACCTTGTGTAATTCATTTTAATTTTCCTTTTCAAAAGAAGGTTTATTAAAGGGTCAAATTGCAAAATACTACACTGCAGTAATTTCTGCCTTTTCGAATTCACTGTGCTGTATGTATGGGATTCACGGTGACTTGGTAGGACTTTAGCACTCCATCACAGGTAAAGACCTGGCCACCACACGAGCACATCTGCAAGGAGAGCCGTCAGAGGGCAGCAGCATCCATCATCAAGGACCCTTGTCATCCAGGTCAAGCTCTCCTCCCTCTGGTGCCATCAGGCAGGAGGTACAACAGCAATAGATCCCACAACACCAAGATCAGGAACAGTTATTACTCGTCGACAATCCCAGGCTCCTGAACCAGAATGGATCACTTCACTCACCCCAACAATGAACAGATCTGTCAACCTAGAGACTCATTTTCAAGAACTCTGTACTCAAATTGTCAATGCTTATTATTATTTCTTCATTGTTATTTTATTTTCCTTGTTAAGTATTTGCACAATTTGTTGTCTTTTACATGTTGATTATTTGGCTGCCTTTGTTGGCATCCAGCTTTCTATTGATTGTATATTGTTTCTTTCTATTTGCTGTGAACGCTCTGAAATAAAATGAATCTTAAGGTTGTAGATGGTGACATATACATTGTTCATAACTTAGCTTTGAACTTAGAAATTTGCTGCTTGGACTCAGAACCGACTTTCCCACATACGACGGATGGTCCGGATGTAGCGGTGTCTTTCTGGCGGAAGCTGAGCAAATAACGGTGTTCAGAACTCTGTTGCTTGTGACATCTTAAACCGATTTGGACTAAAACTGATTTGGGTTCATGGATAAATTTAAGTTGAAATTTACAAAATAAAAAGTAATCGGTAAAGTTGGATCTTTGGGAATATTGTCACAGGAGTCACCGGGATGTTTTTGAATTGAAAATATGGGCTGGAAAATGCGAAGAGGGGTAATTTACTCCAGTGTGTGGTTTTCCACCGTTTGTATTGGGGGTTGATGGCAAGGTTGTGGGGGTCAGTCAAATATCAGAGTGATGCACAAAGTAAACGAGAGGACCATTAGGATTATTGACATGCACACAGCACTTATTTTATTAGGTAGCTCCTCTATCTAATAACGATGTCACACAGTGTATGTTTGTCGTCTTTTGTCGCAGCACCCCATCTACGTCAAGGTTCCACGTGCTTTGCGTTCAGAGTTGCCTTTCTGCACACCACTTTGTAACGGTTTTTTATTTGAATTACTGTCCCCATCCTGACAGTTTGAACGAGATTGGCTGTTCTCCTCTGACGTCTCACATCAATAAGGCGTTTTTGTCTACAGAGCTGCCGCTCAATGGTTTTCGTTTTTGTGCTTCACACCACTCCCTGGAAAGTTTAAAGTCTGTTGTGGGTGAAAATCCCTGCAGATCAGCAGTTTCTGAGATACACAAACCACCAACAATCATTCCATGGTCAAAGTAACTTAAATGACCTTTTGATGTTTTAAAGTTTCAAGTCTTCTGATGTTTGATTAAAGATTTCAAAGGTACATTTAATGCCTAATGTTTCAAATTGTGCATTTAATGTCAGATGCTTTAAATTCAAAGTACTGTATTTTAAAATCGCATTCTCACATTCAGTATGCTTTTATGCATTGAGTTGCTACCACGTGACTGGGTGATCAGGTGTTTCTATTAAGGGACCAGTGTACCCTAATAAAGTGACGACTGAGTGTATTGTCATAGGAGTCGTCCGGATGCAGATGAATTGCAAATATGTTCAGAGAAATAGAATATCGGGGTTCATGCAGTCAAGCATGTGGTGTTCCACTTTGAGAGGTACGTTTGCAATAAATGGGTGGACAAGAGTAGGAATGACATGTTGAATGATCTTGGGTGTTTAAGTCCATTTCTACCAGAAAGTGGCAGCACAATTGGAGAAGGTATTGTGTATAAAAGTAGAGGGGCGAAATTTCATATTACATCAGTGCATAATATTAGTTCGCTTACTTTTAGAGTACATCCACTCAGTGGCTACTTTGGCACTTTTGGAGAACAAAGATGAGAACGTGGGAACAAATCTAAGTGACTTTAACCGGGGAATGGTTGTTGGTGTCAGACGGGGTGGTTTGAGGAACTCAGATATTGCTGATCTCCTGGGAATTTCACGCACAGCTGTCTCCAGAGTTGACACAGAATGGCGCGAGAAACAAAAAGTCCAGTGAGCGGCAATTCTATGGACGAAACGCCTTGTTAATGAGAGCGGTTAGATGGAAATGGGCAGACTGTTTCAAGCTGACAGGAAAGCGACAGTAACACAAATAACCACGTTACAACAGTGGTGTGCAGAAGGGAATGTCGAACCTTGAATTGGATGGGCCACTGCAGAAGAAGATCATGAACAGATAATACACGCAGTGATCACTTTGGTAGTTGCAGGAATTACTGATTAAACTGTGATCGAGAAACCATTGCGGCAGGAAGAGGTGGAGCGAAGGGCTCGTGAGATAATTGGCAGGGACAAATGAAAGGACGGGTAACTAAAGAGGAGCGGCCAGTGGTGTGAGCGTCTCGGGGGAAGAGTGGAGTCTTGAGGCTTTGGCTCGAGAGGCTTCGGCGAGCAGAGGCTGTGGACGATCTTGCTCCAAGTGAGGTAAGGCCGGGTAAGTCCCTTTAATTAATTGAATTAAGAGTAGAATGGAGGCAGCAGTTTAGGGCAGTCCAGTGCTCCGTTTGCAATATGTAGGAAGTCAGGGACAGCATACCTGTAAAAGGTGCATCCAGCAGCAACTCCTGATAAACCGTGTTAGGGAACTGGAGCTGGAGCAGAATGAACTTCGGATCTTTCGTGAGGCAGAGGCAGAAATAGTCATGAGTTTCAGGGAGGCAGTCACCTATAAAAGTCAGCAGGCAGGTAGGTGTGTGACTGTCAGGAGAAGGAAGGGGAACAGACAGGAAGAGCAGAGCACCCCGTGGCTAATCCCATCGACAATAAGTATACTGTTTTTGATGCTGTTGGTGGGGAGGACCTACCAGGGACAAGTTGTAGTGGTCGCGTCTGTGGTACCGAAACTGGACCATCAGCTCAGAAAGGAAGGAGGGAAAAGAGGAGAGTAGGAGTGATAGGGGACAGATAAGAGGTTCTCTGGGAGAGATCGAGAAACACGGAAGGTCTATTGCATCCCCGGTGCCAGGGTCCACGTTATCTCGGATCGAGTTCTCCGTATTCTCAGAACGGAGGGTGATCAGCCAGATGTCGTGGTCCAGGAAGGGATCAGTGATGTGGATAGGAAGTAAGTGGAGGTCCTGTAAAAAGAGTTTAGCGAGTTAGGTGCAAAGTTGAAGGACAGGATTCCTACCCTTGTCATATGCTAGTGAGGATAGAAATAGGAATGCAGCTAAATACGTGGCTCAGAAAGTGGTGCAGGAGGGAGGGCTTCATGTTTCTGGGCAATTGGGCTTTATTCCAGGGAAAGTGGGACCTGTTCTGATGAGTCGATTTGCACCTGAACTGGAAGGATGCTAACATCCTTGCGGGTAGGTTAGCTAGTGCTGCTCCGGGTAGTTTAATCTGGAATTTCAGGGGGAGGGGAACCAGAGTGTTAGAGCAGATGGTGAGGTGGAGGAGGATAAAGGTCATGCAAGGACTGCTTGTGTGGACAGAAATCAAATGTTTGTATGTGATAGAAATGTTCTCAGGTGCCAAACTGAACAGACTGGGGAAAAGGCGTCTGGCTGTCAAATAGAGAAAGACAGGAGACAGCGTGTGAGGGAGGATAGGCAGGTGATGGAGAAGGGACGCGCTCAGACCGAAGGTTTGAAATTTATCTATTTTAACGCAAGGAGTGTTGTGAACAAAGCGGATGAGCTTAGAGCGTGGAACAATACTTGGAGATATGATGTGGTGGCCATTACAGAGACTTGGATGACTCAGGGACAGGAATGGTTACTTCAAGTGCCGGATTTTAGATGTTTAAGAAAAGACAGGGAAGGAGGCAAAAGAGAACGAGGTGGAGGCGTGGCACTGTTGATCAGAGATAGTGTCACGGCTGCAGAAAAGGTGGAAGTCATTGAGGGATTGTCTACGGATTCTTTGTGTTTGGAGATTAGATACAGGAAGGGATCAATAACTTTACTGGGTGTTTTTTATAGGCCGCCCAATAGTAACAGGGATTTGGAGGAGCAGATAGGGAAACAGATCCTGGACAGGTGTAATAATAACAGAGTTGTCGTGACGGGAGATTTTAATTTCCCAAATATAGTTTGGGATCTCCCTAGAGCGAGGGGCTTAGATGGGGTGGAGTTTGTTTCATATGTTCAGGAAGGTTTCTTGACGCAATACTTAGATACGCCTACAAGAGGAGAGGCTGCACTTGATTTGGTATTGGGAAATGAACCTGGTCAGGTGTCAGTGCTCTCAGTGGGAGAGCATGTTTCAGATAGTGATCATGATTCTATCTGCTTTTTTATAGCATTGGAGAGAGATAGGAACAGACAAGTTAGAAAAAACATTTAGTTGGAATAAGGGGAATTATGAGGCTATCAGGCGGTAAATTGGAAGCTTAAATTGGAAACAGATGTTTTGAAGGAAAAGTATGGAAGAAATATGGCAAATGTTCAGGGAATATTTGTGTGAGGTTCTGCATAGGTACGTTCCAATGAGACAGGAAAGTTCCGGTAGGGTGCAGGAACCGTGGTGTCCAACAACTGTAATAAATCTGGTCAAGAAGAATTAAAAAAAACTTACTAAAAGTTCAGAGAGCGAGGTAATGTTAGAGAGATCCAGAAGATTATAAGACTAACAAGAAGGAGCTTAAGAAGGAATTTAGGAGAGCCAGAAGGGGCCATGAGAAGGCCTTGGCGGACAGGATTAAGGAAAACCCCAAGGCATTCTACAAGTCTGTGAAGAGCAAGAGGATAAAACATGAAAGAATTGGACCTATCAAATATGATAGTGGGAAAGTGTGTATGGGACCGGAGGAAATAGCAGAGGTACTTAATGAATACTTTACTTCAATTTTCACTATGAAAAAGGCTCTTGGTGATAATAGTGACGACTTGCAGCAGACTGAAAAGCAGGAGCATGTCGATATTAAGTAAGATGATTTGCTGGAAATTTTGGAAAGCGTCAAGTTGGATAAGTCGCCGGGTCAGGATGAGATGTACCCCAGGCTACCGTGGAAGGCGAGGGAGGAGATTGCTCAGCTTCTGGCGATGAGCTTTGTATCATTAATAGGGATGGGAGAGGTTCCAGAGGATTGGAGGGTTGTGCCTTTATTCAAGAAAGAGAGTAAAGATTGACCAGGAAATTATAGACCAGTGAGTCTTACCTCAGTGGTTGGTAAGTTGATGGAGTAGATCCTGAGAGGCAGGATTTATGAACATTTGGGGAGGAAAAATATGATTAGGAATATCCAAAACGGTTTTGGCAAGGTCATGTCGTGCCTTACGAGCCTAATTGAAATTTTTGAGGATGTGACTATACATATTGATGAAGGAAGTGAAGTGTCTGTAATGTAAATGGATTTCAGCAAGGCATTTGATAAGGAACCCCATGCAAGGCTTATTGAGAAAGTAAGGAGGCATGGGATCCAAGGGGTCATTGCTTTGTGGATCTAAAACTGGCTTGCCCACAGAAGGCAAAGGGTGGTTGTAGACGTGTCATGTTCTGCACGGAGGTTGGTCACCAGTGGAAGGCCTCAGGGATCTGTTCTGCGACCCTTACTCTTCGTGATTTTTTTAAATGACCTGGATGAAGAAATGGAGAGATGGGTTAGTAAGTTTGCTGCTGACAGTAAGTTGGTGGTATTGTGGGAAGTATAGCAGGCTGTCAGAGGTTACATCGGGACATTGATAGGATGCAAATCTGGGCTGAGAAGTGGCAATTGGAGTTCAACCCAGACAAGTACGAAGTGGTTGATTTTGATAGGTCAAATATGATGACAGAATATAGTATTAATGGTAAGACTCTTGGAGGATCAGAGGGCTCTTGGGGTCGGAGTCCACGGCAGCTGCGCATGTTGACTCTGTGGTTAAGAAGGCGAATGGTATATTGGCCTTCATCAATCGTGGAATTGAATTTAGGAGCCGAGAGGTAATGTTGCAGCTGTATAGGACCCTGTTCAGACCCCACCTGGAGTACTGTGCTCAGTTTTGGTCTCCTCACTACAGGAAGGATGTGGAAGCCACCGGAGGGGTGCAGAGGAGATTTACAAACATGTCCTATGAGGATAGGTTGAGTAAACCCGGCAATTTCTCCTTGGAGCAACGGAAGATGAGAGGTGACCTGATGGAGGTGTATAAGATGTTGAGAGGTGTTGATAGTGTGGATAGTCAGAGGCCTTTTCACAGGGCTGACATGGTTGCCACAAGAGGACACAGGTGTTTTAGGTGCTATAGGTCTGCCTAGTAATTTCTAGGGTAGGAACATGTTCGGCACAACCTTGTGGGTCGGAGAGCCTGTATTGTGCTGCAGATTTTCTACGTTCTAAAGTGGCCACAGAATGTCATTACGAGACATTGGAGTATGTTCAGTCAGGTGTTCGCCATCTTTGTTATGCTATGGGCCAATACCACTCAGCAAAGGGCCCACCGTACCCCTGTACAGTCAGAATCCTCTGCCCACGCTGGGAAGTTCAGTAGCAGAGTTTAAGAGGCGTCTAGCCAGAGGATGAAAACTGTGAGGTTTTCATTGCTTCATATCGCTCTAGATGACAAGTCATTGGGTGGTTTTGAAATGGAGGTTGTTCATTCGTTCGTTATGTGCCCTATAGTATGACTTTTGCGGTCATGGTCTTTCCATGAGCATGATAATTTATGGCAAAGTTCATGACAGAAGTGGTCTGCAATTGCCTTCTTCTTGCCAGTATCTTTGCAAGATGGTTTAGCCCAGCCATTATTAATGTCCTGCAGAGATTGTCTGCTTGGCGTCAGAAGTCGCATAATCATGATCTGTGATATACACCCGCTGCACATACCACCTGCTCTCACGGCTTCATTTGATAGTGATCGCGAGATCTAAGCAGGTGCTACACCGTACCGAAAGGTGACCTACAGGAGCGTATTCCACCTCTTTTGGTAGATATGTCTCTCCACCTTTCCTCCCAGGAAGTCGTTGAGCTCTCAATTATGAAAAAAATGTCGCGGGATATGAATAGAAGACTAGAGAATGTTTTTGAAGGGGATGACAAATCAGACATAATAGATTGGCGGCGAATAGTTCATGGGCTGAATGGCCTCATTCTGATTCTATGTCTGATGGTCCTATGGTGTATAAAATGGAATGGAATGAAGCGATATGCAAGTTTAAAGAGAATAATGTAGTTTGGGGTCGGGTTTATCACATATGTGGCATGCTATAGGACCTGTTCCTGTGTTTCATTGTTCAGCATTCTGTGTTCTGAACTCATTGTGCAATAGTCTCTGCTCCAGGACCCTGAGGCAAAGGGGGAAGACACTCTCGTTGAAAATGCTCCATACCCGTCCCCACCAATATCGATAGGCCGAGGGCTCGCGAGGAGAATCCCTGAGCAGTTGTCTCCCGGGTGACGGCGCTTTGGAATTACGTTACCGAACGTTTAATACAACGTTATGAGCATTTACATCCACATTTCAAGGTTTAATTTAATTGTTACTCAAGCATACATGAATATAGCCAAACGGAACAGCATTACGCCGGGGCCAAGGTACAAAATGCAATACCGACAGCAACATATAGCAAAACAATATATAGGTCAGCAAGTGCATTTATGGTATCAGTAAATACAGTCAGGCAAAAAATACAGTCTTAGATCCTGAGTCCATGAATGTTGCTGAAATCCGAATCAGTACATGAACGAGTTTCATAACCAGTATATGGCGACTATCAATGCTTTCTTCCTCTTACTTTGTCAAAAAGATTTGAGGAAAAGGACGGGGAGGGGAAAATGCGAAATGATAGGAGAAGACCGGAGAGGAGTCCATGTTCTGGCCAAGCAGGGTCTCCCAGAGGCCACCCATTTTAATTCCACGTCCCATTCCCATTCTGATATGTCTATCCATGGCCTCCTCTACTGTCAAGATGAAGCCACACTCAGGTTGGAGGAACAACACCGGCTGGGTAGCCTCCAACCAGATGGCATGAACATTGACTTCTCTAACTTCCGTTAATGCCCTTCCTCCCCTTCTTACCCCATCCCTGATATATTTAGCTTCCCCCTTGCTTTTTATCTCTCTTTCTGCCCATCACTCTGCCTGTTCTCTATCTCCCTCTGGTACTCCCCTCCTCCTCGCTTTCTCCCTAGGTCTCCCGTCCCATGATCCTTTCCCTTCTCCAGCTCTGTATCTCTTTTTCCTATCAACGTTCCGGCTGTCAGCTTCACTTCACCTTCTCCTGTAATTTCACATTTCCCCTCTCCCTCCTGCTTTCAAATCTCTTATTATCTTTCCTTTCAGTTATTCCTGACGAAGGGTCTCGGCCCGAAACATCGACAGCGCTTCTCCCTATAGATGCTGCCTGACCTGCTGCGTTCCACCAGCATTCTGTGTGTGGTGTTGGTATTGGCAACCGCCTCCACTCACTTCGGCATGTTTGGGTCGGGGTCGAGGGCGCGTCCACCGAGTAGGAGCGGTGGGGGTGGAGGAGCGCGATGACGGGAGATCCAAAGAGCGGAGTGGTGCTGGTGTGACCTGTCACTAAGGAGAGAAGGACAGACTGCAGGAAGAAGCCATAGTACTTTAAAAAGCGGCGTCGGGTGGGTGCCGGCTTCTGAAGTTCGTGGCCCCGCCCTCTTTCCCAATGCTCAACCCTAGGGCAAACAGCAGGGTTTGAAATTGCGTGAAATTGTGTGTTGTTGACATAGGGAATTTCAATGTGGGTGTTGACTCAGTATAAGTTAAGCTTATCGTTGCCATCTGTCTTATTATCACCGCATTATCGCTGCATGTATGATTAAACTCTATTTGTTTACTCCAGATAGCCATTAAAAACAGAAAAAAACACATCGTTGTGGATGCTGATGAAATAAACACATCGACTCCCCCAGCCCTCCCGGCACGAAAAAGAAAAGAAACAAAACGCTCAGGCCCCAATTTCCCCTCTAGCCTGCAGTAAAAAAAAATAATAGCCACAATAACAACCCAATGCCCCAACGTCGTCTCGTACACACACAAATTAACAGGTCAGCGCCACCCCCCCCCCGTCAATCGGCCACAAGAAACACCGAAAAACTGAAGGAAACCAATACAAAATACAGTCCAATAATCACATTAATCTCAGAAGATGGAAAACGCCTTTTCATCTGTGTAAGTGGAGAGTATCCGCACAAATATGGTCCTTCTGCAGGAAGAGTCGGCCGATCCCGGCCCTAATGCGGCTGATTCCGGGCCGACGGTTGCTGACTGTCTCTGTTTGAGCCGTCGCTGACCTCCTCGGCTTTCGCTGCGATTCTCTGTACTGGCCCTCAACACCACTTCGTGATGCAGCCAGTCAGAATGATCTTCATAGTACATCTATCGAGATTTGCCAGTGTCACCAGCTCTTCGGGACTGCGAAGGGTTCCGGAGAGTGTTGAGCTTTAAGAGTATTGGAGCACTTGAATTTGTTAACTGTTGTTTAAAGAGACTTGTTAAATAATGACAAATCTTCGTGTTTATTTTTCTCGACTGACTCGCTCTTTGTGATGCGGTATCCGGCGCTTTCTGTTTAGACTCGTTCAGTTTTTTTGAAAAGCTTGAGGATTCTATGTTCCTTGTATTATTTTAGTGGACGCCCAATTAGAGCTAATCGCGGGGTCTTAGTTTTGGGCATGTTACGTCTCACAGTGACAATCGGCCAAACGACTGATGTTCCACTGGAATTTTTATGAATAAACTCTGGTCACCGTCTCTGCATTGGGAGTCTGTTTCTCCTCCATACTTGTGTTCCAACATTGTCAGCGGACATGTTGACTGCTAGAATGATTGGTGACATCATATGCCATTGAATTCTAAATCAATAACTTCAAATGACAGAGAGTGGGCAGAGATCTACAGTATATGTGTCGTGCTCAGAACCCCAAATCTTTTACTCTCTTCAAAGGTATCAGGGGCTTTGGAGATGTTCATTGTCATCTCTACTGGCAACATTGATGGCATCTAACTGCCT
Source organism: Hypanus sabinus (assembly GCF_030144855.1). NCBI lineage: Eukaryota > Metazoa > Chordata > Chondrichthyes > Myliobatiformes > Dasyatidae > Hypanus > Hypanus sabinus. The sequence goes on along the minus strand of NC_082729.1, from coordinate 35,135,712 downwards.
GGGAGACTTGCACTATCTGGTCGATATCTGTCTGCCAGAGAGCAGGTTAGCAAGCCTATAACAGCGATAAGGTCGTATGTGAGTATTTATGGTGAGAAACACTTTGGACTCTTCTTCCATCTCCATCTGAAGGTAGACCTCAGCTAAATCCGCTTTGCTGAGGTGCTTTCCCTCTGAAAGTTTCGCAAAGATAACATCTATCCTGGGCAAATGGCATTAATATACCTTAAGTATTGGATTGATGGTGAGTTTCAAAACTCTTGATAGGACGATGGCAAAAAAAGAAAAGCCAAACAAAAATAGTTTGCAGTCAGGAAGGGCAGGCAGATGATTGGACATAATTGCAGTCAGCAGGGTGAGTATCAGTGCATTAGGGATGCAGGATCATACAAACATAACTAGTAGCAAATCCAGTCCGCAATATGTTATATCTCAATGCACGGAGTATAAGAAAGAAGATAGTTGATCCTGTTGCACTATTATAAATTATCAGGTACGAGCCGTGGCTAAGGTAAGGTTGCAGTTCGGAGCTAAATATCCACGGCTGCATATTGTATTGGAGTAGTAGGAGGGAAGCAGGAAGGGGTGGCGCGGCTCTGCTGGTAAAGAATAGCATCAAATCAGTAGAAAGATGTGACATAAGATCAGGAGATGTTAAATCCGCATGTGCTGAGTTAAGCAACTGCAAAGGTAAAATGACTCTGACGAGCTGGGATGTAGATCACAAATTACAACAGGAAATAGAGAAAGCGTGTCAAAAGGGCAATGTTATGATAGTCAAGGGAGATTTCAGCATGCAGGTCGATTGGGAAAATTAGGTTGGAAATGGATCTCAAGAGTGAGTTTGTTGTATTCCTAAGAGTTGGCTTTTTAGAACAGTTTGTCATTGAGCCTTCTTGGGGAATCAGCTATACTGGATTGGGTTTATGTAATAAACCGGAGGCAGTAATCACAATATGGCTGAGTTCAACTTGAAATATTGATAGGGAGAAAGTAGAGTACTTCAGTGGAGTAAAGCAAGTTACCTGGCGCCACAGGGAAATAAAGGACAAAGTCAGCATCGTTTTCTTAAGTGAATATCTTGCCTGTTGGAGTTTTTTTTGAGGAGATTACACGTAAGATATGTAAAGTGGATGCGGTGGATGCTGAATGTTTGGACTTTCTGAAGGCCTTTGACACAATGCCACACCTGAGGCTGCTTACCAAATTAAGAGCCCATGATATTTCAGGAAAGTCGCTGATGTAGTTAGTGTATTGACGGATTGGTAGGAGGCTGCGCGTGGTGATAAAATGATCTTTTTATGGTTGGTTGCCAGTTACTGGTGGTTTTCTGCAGGGGTCGGTGCCGGGAACGCTTCTTTTTATACTGTATATCAATAATTCAGATGACGGAATAGATGGCTTAGTTGCCAAGTTTGAAAACGATACGAAGAATGGTGGAGTGGCAGTCAGTGTTGAAACAGATTGGATGTAGAAGGATTTGGACAGATTAAAGGAATGAGAATGAAAATAGCAAATTAAATATTATGCTGGACAAAGTATGGTCATGCACTTTGGCAATGGAAAGATGTGCAGATTATTTCCTAAATGGAGGAAAAATCCGAAAATCAGAGATGCGAAGGTTAATTTGCAGGCAGGATCGATGGTGAAGAAGGCAAATACAATCGTAGTATCCGTTTTAAGAGGTCCAGAATACAGGAAAGGGATGCGATGCTGAGGTTTTATAAGGCACCGGTGAGGCCTCACCTGAGTATTGTGAACAGTTTTGGGCTCCTCATCTAAGAAAAGAAGTGTTGGCATTGGAAAGGTTTCAGAGGAGGTTCGCAAGGATAATTCTGGGAATGAAAAGGTTTGAGGACCGTTTGATAGGGTCTGTACTCTCTGAAATCCAGAAGGATGAATAGGATGTCATTAAAACCTTTCGTATATTGAAAGGCCTAGACAGAGTTGATGTGGAAAGGATGTTCCCCAGCGCAAACAGAAAATCTGCAGATGCTGGAAATCCGAGAAACACACACAAATTTCGGGAGGAACTCAAGAGGCCAGGCAGCTTCTATGGAAAAAAGTACAGTCGACGTTTCGGGTTGAGACCCTTCGGCAGGACCGGGGAAAAAAAGTGGGAAGTAGATTGAAAAGTTGTGGAGAGGAGAGAGAGAAACACAAGGTAATACGTGAAACCGGGAGGGTGAGGGATGAAGTAAAGAGCTGGGAAGTTGATTGGTGAAAGAGATACAGGGCTCGAGAAGTGGGGAAATAGAAGCCCATGAAAGAAAGATAAGGTAGGAGGAGCAACAGAGAGAGGCAACGGGCAGGAAATGTGAGAGAGGAAAAATGTGAACGGTGTAGGAGGGAGGGCATTACCGGAAGTTTGTGAAGTCTATGTTCATGCCATCAAGTTTGAGGCTGCCCAAATGGAATCCAAGTTGTTCTTTCCTTCTGACTGTGGCCCCAACTCGACATTGGAGAAGGCCATGGATTTCTATATAGGAATGAAAATTGGCCGGCTAAAAGAGAGTGGAGATCTGATAGAGTTTTAGAAGGTTATGAAAGGCACAGACAGCCAGTATATTTTACCCAAGGTTGGAATGTCTAACACCAAAGGGCATGCATTTAAGAGGAGAAGGCATAATTCCAAGGGAGATGAGCGGGGCAAATAGTTTACAGAGAGAGTGGTGGCTGCTTGGTTTGCGCTGCCTGGAAAGGTGGTAAAGACTGATAGTTTAAAGACTTTTAAGAGTTGTTTATATCGGTGAAATGAGATTAATGGAAGGATATTAACATTGTGTAGGCAGAGGGGATTAGTTTAAATGTCTATTGATTTAATTGATCCGGCACATTGTAGGCCGAATGGGCTGTCCCTGTGCTGTACTGTTCTACGCTCTACGTTCTCAGAGATTGAATAAGCGTGCAGGAAAGCCTCGAGCGCTGATCATACTTGCAGCCGACCGTCCACTGTGTCTGTGGTCAGAAGGTACTGTTCGGCTGATGGCCCACGAGGTATACCGTCAGACATTCCTATCTGAGGTGGGATTGCGGATCGGGGTCTCACCCTGTAGCTCATCCTCGGAGAAGGCCAGCTGGAGCGAGGCATACAGGGAGCGCCTAAATACCTGACGGAAGTTGCTGCCGATGATGACGTAGATAAGAGGGTTGAGGGCGCTGTTCAATGAGGCCAGGGCTACAGTGAATCTGAACCAATCCGGACCAACACCTCTGGCGAAGGTTAGTACAAGGACGTAGAGAGTGATGGGGAGCCAGCAGGTTACAAAGGCGGCGACCGCGGTCACGATGAGGCGAATGGGCTTCCTGGATTTAAGGAGTCTGTCCCCGTGCAGTCTCCAGCCAGCGAGGGTGTAGCAAGTGATCATAATTATAAATGGGAGGCCGAAAATGAAGACGGTCCAAATTATCACGCAGCTGGGAAAATACCGAGTGTATAATGGAACCAGGAGTATGGCGATGGCTATGACCCAGACCACGAAGCAGTTCGCACGTACCCATGCGAGGCTCAGATGTTGCTGGAACCAGATGGGGCGAGTAATAGCCAGGCAGCGGTAGATGCTGATCAGGCATAACATATATATGCTGGCGAAACCGTTTAGGAACATAATGGGTGTAAGGAGTAACCATGGAAAATCAATGTACCAAGAGCGGTGCTCAGAGTTGTCGATGATGAGGAAGGGGAGAAAGAGGCAATACGTTATGTCAGCCACAGCCAAGTTCAGGAAGCACACAGTGTGTGCCTTACTCTTCATCTTGCAGCCCGTCACCCGGATGACTGCACAGTTGCCCGGGACGCCCAGTAGGACGGTGAGGATGAAGATGACCATTGACATGACGGAATGTGCTTCCCACTTCATTCTGTTTCCACCGACCGTGAAATTGTAGGGGGAGAGATTCCCAGCGAGCGTCGAATTATACACTCCTTCGGAGAGCGACATTGTCGGGTCTGGTGGTGGAAAATTGTGCAAGTTAGAGGGGTGAAGAATTGGGCGAAAAGCTATTGAGGAGGAAAGGAGAACGAAGAAGGAAGGGGGTCACACGGAACAGAAACAGGACACATAATATGGCAGTGAAGACGGAGTAAGTCTGCTGCAGCGCAGAGACGACAATGTTCTTTCATTACTTGCCACTGGACCCTGACCTCCCAGAACTGTCAAACACTGTGTGGTGTCTGCCCGTGTTTTAGCCTCCCCCTGTGAAACAAAGTAACTCCGAGGCGTTCCCTATGAAGGGTATCCAACCGAGCACCGCGGTTATGTGGATCCTGGTTCAGCTTCTGAGCCAGGAGAATATTATACTGGACTCGAGTGATCAGGTCGCTACAACCGCTAATGATAGTTCCCATGACTGTGTGGGTTTGCTCCAGCTACTCCGGTTTTCCCCACATTCTACAGATGAACTAGGTTATTTGGTCATTGTAAAATATCTTGTGATAACGCTACGGTTTAATAGGTTGGTTGCTAGGCGGTGGTGTCTCGTTGGGCAGAAAGGCCTGTTCCACGTCTATCTCTAAGTACAGTGGCATGCAAAAGTTTGGGCACTCTTGGTCAAAATTTCTGCTACTGTGAATTGGTAAGTGAGTAGAAGATGAACTGATCTCCAAAAGTCACAAAGATAAAGATGAAACATTCTTATCAACATTTTAAGCAAGATTAGTGTATTATTTTTGTTTTGTACAACTATAGAGTGAAAGAAAGGAAAGGAGCACCATACGAAAGTTTGGACATCCCAAGAAAATTGAGGTCTCAGATAACTTTAACTAAGGTCTCAGACCTTAATTAACTTGTTAGGGCTATGGCATGTTCAGAGCCATCGTTAGGAAAGGCCAGGTGATGGAAATTTCAAAGCTTTATAAATTCCCTGACTTCTCAGACTTTGTCCCAACAATCAGTAGCCATGGGCTCCTCTAAGCAGCTGCCTAGCACACTGAAAATTAAAATAAATGATGTCCACAAATCAGATGAAGGCTAAAAGAAGATAACAAAGCGTTTTCAGGTAGCCCGTTTCCTGAGTTCGTAATGCAATTAAGAAATGGCAGTGAACAGGAACGGTGGAGGTCAAGACGAGATCTGGAAGACCAAGAAATCTTTCCGATGAAACTGATCGTAGGATTGCTAGAAAGGCAAATCAAAACCCCCGTTTGACTGCAAAAGACCTTGACGGAGATTTAGCAGACGCTGGAGTGGTGGTGCATTGTTCTACTGTTTACTGTGCAGCGACACCTGCACAAATATGACCTTCATGGAACAGTCATCAGAAGATAACCTTTCCTGCCTCCTCACCACAAAATTCAGCGTCAGAAGTTTGAAAAGGAACATTTAAACAACCCTGATGCATTTTGGAAACGAGTCCTGTGGACTGATGAAGTTAAAATAGAACTTTTTGGCCGCAATGAGGAAAGTTATGTTTGGAGGAGAAAGGGTGCAGAATTTCATGAAACGAGCACCTCTCCAACTGTTAAACACGGGGTTGGATTGATCATGCTTTGGGGTTGTATTGCAGCCAATGGCACGGTGATCATTTCACTGGTAGAGGGGAAAATAAATTCAATTAAATACCAGCAAATTCTGGAAGCAAACATCACACCGTCTGTAAAAATGCTGAAGATGGCTTCTACCACAGGATAATGATCCTAAACCCACCTCAACATCCGCAATGGACGTTGAGGCGCAAGCTGAAGGTTTTGTTATGGCCTTCACGGTCCCTGCCCTAAACATCATCTGTGGATGGATCTCAAACGAGCAGTTTATTCATGACGGCCCAAGAATCTGTCAGAACTCGAAGGCTTTTGCAAGGAAAAATGGGCGAAAATCGCCCCAAAAGGAATTGAGAGACTCTTAGCTGGTTACAGAAAGCGTTTAGAATCTGTGAGACTTGCCAAAGGGGGTGTTACTAAGTACTGACCATGCAGGGTGCCCAAACTTTTGCTTCGAGGCCTTTTCCTTTTTTGTTATTCTGAAACAGGAAACGATGGAAATTAAAACGTAATCTTGCTTAAAACATTAAAGAAATGTGTCATATTTGACTTTATGCCTTTTGGAAATCAGGTAATCTTTTACACGCTTAGCTATTCACAGTAACAGGGTTGCCCAAACTTTTGCATGCCACTGTATGTGCCTAAGACATCCCAACCGGTAATAAGTATTCCAAAGGCAAATGGACACAATCATGACCAAGAAGAGAAGTCAAAGCCAGCATAAAGCCAAACATGGGCGAAATTAAACAGCAAAAATGACTGGAAATGGTAAATTAGGAAGCTTTTAGAAACCAACAGAAATCACTAAAAAGTCGCTACAAAGGACAAAATTGAATACGAAGCTAGGCTAGGCAACAATATTAAAGGGATACGACATGTTTCCTCAGATACATAAAGTGTAAATGGGAGGCGAGAGAGGTTACATTGGACAACTGTAAAAACATGCTGGAGAGGTACGAATGGGGGACACGGAAACGACGGAGCGCCTGAATAAGTATTCTGCATTAGATATCATTGTGGAAGACAATAGCATGAAGTGTGTACGTTCACTACTCCTAGAGAGAAAGTTCTGGGGAAACCTCAAAGCACTGAAAGGTAAATGTCATCTGGACAAGATGGGGTTAATTTCAGAGGGAAACTCCGTCTGCACTGTTTAATTGCACAAGGTTAGGCAAAAATTAACAACGTGAAATCTGTATCTACTTTACTTCTCAAAAATAAAAGGAAATGTTTTGTTCTTCACTGCGTTCTGAGTAAAGTATTGTCTCATAATTTCAAAACGTCAACTTCCTCATATTCAGCTTCTGGGAACTTCAAACCCAAAGAGTCTCTACCGAAGAGGACTAACTCAGCTCTTCTGCTTATGGGAACGAAGACCCCACCGATCAGCATCCAATTTCCGCAAAAGACATAACTCCTCGCTGTACCTCGAGCAGCCGAGGAATACCACCGTCCGTCACTGTGCAGGTCCTGCTCAAGATTAGATCCGTGAGCTCAAGAGAATTTAACCTTTGAGTGCAAGTTTCCAAAACTACTGAAGACCGGGGACAGAGCCGGAGAATCCAGGGAAAGGTGAGCTGAATTTCCACCGGATTTCCATTAATTTGATCAAGTAAAAGGAAAGAACTATGTACAATTAGGGAGTGATCTTTTCTTTTACAACAGATTCATTGATTCGTGAGAATAAAATCAGGCCTATGAGGCATTATGTAGTTAAACCATTTTTCCCAGTATGAATCAATTTGTTCCAGCTTATGATTAACAGATGCTGTTATCTTTTCCATTTTGTAAATGTCCATTGTAATTTCCATCCATGTATTTAAAGCTGGGCTCTCCCGTGATAACCATTTCCTAGTAAGAGTCTTTTTACCAGCCACCAACAGTATAGTCATTAAATATTTATCTATTTTCAACCATTATTGAGGTAGATATCCAAAGTATATGGTCTTACTCTCTAAGCGTATTTCACATTTAAAGATGACTTGTAAGGGATTGTGTATCACCATCCAATAGTTTTTAATAACAGGGCAATCCCAAAAATATGGCAATGACTTGCATTTTGATTTCCACAATTTCTCCAGCAAGCAGGGAGGTTACTATCATAATGGGATTTCTGAGAGGGTGTAATAAAATATCTTATCAAGTTTTTCCATCCAAACTTCCTCCATTTCTGTGAACTGGTGCACTCCCATTGATATCTCCATATTGCTGTCCATTCTTCCTCAGATATAATTATCCCTCCTTCCTTCTCCCATTTTGTTTTAATGTATGAAGTCTAATGTGTTTTAATATTTGCCAACTCCTTATACACGCTTGAAAAGTTTCTACTACCATTATCTGAATTATATGCTTTTCTAAACTCTACCAAGCATGTATTTGCCTTGGTTATATTTTTAAGCGTCTTATTAACATATTGTCGCATCTGTAACTACCGATAAGAATCTTGTTTTTCTAATGTGTTTCTCTTTAAGCATTTCAAAACTGAACAGTTTTCCTTCTTTCGTTATGTTGCAAAGAACTGTTATTCCTTTAGCTGTCCTTAAATCTAGCATCTAATTTATTTGTTGTAAAGTCCGATTCATATGCACACCATTTAAGAATTGCAGTATCTCCTTCTAGATTACATTGTTTTATAATAGTTTAAGCCCAGCCTTTCTAAGCATAGAAAATAGAAAATCTACAGCACAATACACGCCCTTCGGCTGAACATGTCCCTACCTTAGAAATTATTAGGCTAACCCATAGCCCTCTATTTTACTAAGATCCATGTGCCTATCTAAAAGCCTCTTAAAAGACCCTATCGTATTCGCCTCCACCACTGTTGCCGGCAGCCTATTCCTCGCACTCACCACTCTCTGAGTAAAAAGCGTACCCCTGATATATCCTCGGTACCTACCACCCGGCACCTTAAACCTGTGTCCTCTTGTGGCAACCATTTCAGCCACGGGAAAAACCCTCGGACTATCCACACGATCAATGCCTCTCATCATCTTGTACACCTCTATCAGGTCACCTCTCAAACTTCTTCGCTCCAAGGAGAAAACTCCGAGTTCACTCCACCTATTCTCACAAGGCATGCTCCCCAATCCAGGCAACATCCTTCTAAGTCTCCTCTGCACCCTTTCTATTGCTTCCACATCCTTCCTGTAGTGAGGCGAGCAGAACCGAACACAATACTCCAAATGGGGTCTGATAAGGGTCCCATATAGCTGCAACATTACCTCTCGGCTCCTAAATTCAATTCCACGATTGATGAAGGCCAATACAGCATACGCCGTCTTAACCACAGAGTCAACCTGCGCAGCTGCTTTGAGCATGCTATGGACTCGGACCACAAAATCTCTCTGATCCTCTACACTGTCAAGAGTCTTACCATTAATACTATATTCTGCCATCATATTTGACCTACCAAAATGAACTACTTCACACTTACCTGGGTTGAACTCCATCTGCCACTTCTCAGCCCAGTTTTGCATTCTATCAATGTCCCGCTGTAACATCCGACATTTGTCCACACTATCCACAACACCTCCAACCTTTGTGCCATCAGCAAACTTACTAACCCATCCCTCCACTTCTTCATCCAGGTCATTTATAAAATTCATGAAGAGTAAGGGTCTCAGAACAGATCCGTGAGGAACTCCACTGGTAACCGACCTCCATGCAGAATATGACCCGTCTACAACCACTCTCTGCCTTCTATGGGAAGCCAGTTCTGGTTCTACAAAGCAATGTCCCCTTGGATGCTATGCCTCCTTACTTTCTCAGTAAGCCTTGCATGGGGTACTTTCTGTAGTTCTACTCAGTTAAGTCCCTGTGGAAACCGCCACTGTCCTGCCTTCATTGGCTGACCCAATTACCTCCGCAAAAACCGTCTGAATGTAGCAAAGCAAGACTTCCTTTGCAACAAAGCCTCTCCGATGATTTCTGAACAGACGTCACATGTACAAGTTAACATAACTCCCGTGGAGATGGATCTTACCTTTCCCCGGCTCCGTCCCTGGTCCTTGGCAGTTTCCGATACTTGGACTGAGACGTCAAATTCTCTTGAGCGCAGGGAACTAATCTTGAACGGTTGCCGCATAGCGACGGACGGTGGGACTCCTCGGGTGCTCGAGGTACATCGAGGAGTTGGCCCTTGTGCGCAAATTGGACGATAATCAAGCAGGTGTGGGCTCTGGGTTCCGAATGAGGTGAAAAGAAGATTAGTTCACTTTTTAAGTTTAAAGTTCCTAGTAGCTTAATCTGAGAAGTGGATGTGTTGACTACATTAGATTACATGGTACTCAGCCAGTGGTGAGGAACAAAACATTTTTCTTATTTTGTTGAGAAGTAATGCAAATAACGAAACCGCGTGGTTAATGTCCGCCCTGGAAGTATGCGATTGGGCAGTGCAGCAGGTGCTTCTTTCTCAGATTAACCCCATTAGTTTGTATGTGATGGTGTCCACGACCTGTTGCTGAATGGAATTAGTCCATGGGATAAAATGTTGGGAACCCTTGGTGTAGAGTGCTCTTTACAGTATAATTTTGATAATAAGAAATTTTACAATTGATAATCTTTGAAAGCATCCTCGCTTTACAAGATACTTATAAAAAGTGCCCGAGATATTTGCATAGTACTGTATACACTCAGTGGCCACTTTATTATGTACATCTGTACACCTGCTCGTTAAAGTACATGTCCAATCAGCCAATCATGTGGCTGCAACTCAATGCATAAACGTACATAAATAAAGGGATTCAGTTACTGTTAATACCAAACATCAGAATGGGGAGGAAATGTGGTCCAAGCGATTTTAATCGTGGAATAATAGTTCACGCGAGACAGGGTGGTTTAATTATTTCAGGATCTGTTGATTTCCTGACATTTTCACGCACAACACTCTATGGAGTTCAGAGAGAATGTTGCGAAATAAAATAATTACGTTCTGTGGGTGAAAGTGGCTTGTCAATGAGAGAGGTCAGAGGAAAATGACCAATTTCTTGACCATTCTCCTAATCTGTTTAAGTTTTTCTGCATCCTACCTGTTTCCTCAATACTACCTTGCCCTCTAACAATCTTCGTATCATCTGCAAACTTGGCAACAAAAAATCTATTCCATCATTTAAGTCATTTACGTACAGCATAAAAAAGAAGTGGCCACGATACCGTTTACTGCGGAACACCACTAGTCACTGGCAGCCAGCCAGAAAAAAAAGGATCCTTTTGTCCCACTCCCTGCCTCCTACCAATCAGCCAATGCTCTAATCATCTTCGTGTCATTCCTGCAATACCATGGGCTCTTGATTTGGCAAGCAGCCTAATGTGTGGCACCTTGTCAAAAGCCTTCTGAAAGTAAAAATATACAACATCCACTGCATCCCCTTTCTCTATCCTACTTGTAATCATTTCAAGGAGTTCCAACAGGTTCGCCAGGCAGGATATTCGCTTAAGCAAACCGTGTTGACTTTGTACTATCTTGTCCTGTGTAAGCAAGTACTCCATCACCTCATCCTTAACAAATGACTCTTACAGCTTCCCAATCATTGAGGTCAGGCTAACTGGCCTATAATTTCCTTTCTGCTGCCTTCCTGCTTTCTTATAGAGTGGAGCTACATTTGCAATTTTCCAGTCGTCTGCCACCATGCCGGAGGCCAATGACTATTGAAAGATCATTTCTAATGCCACCACAGTCTCTAGCTCTATCTCTGTCAGAAACCTACGGTGCAGTTTCTCTCTCCCGTTGACTTATGTACCTTTAGGTCTTTCGGCTTTTTGAGCACATTCTCTCTTGTAAGAGTAACTGCACCCACTTCTCTTCCTTCACACACTACAACATCTGGCATAGTGCTAGTGTCTTCCACAGCGAAGACTGATGCAAAATAATCATTTAGTTCATCAGCCATCTCCTTGTCCCCGTTATTATTTCTCCTGCTTCATTTTCTAGCCGTCCTATATCCACTCTCACTTTTCTTTTATTTTAGCATACTTGAAAAAACTTTGACTATCCGCTTTAATATTATTTGCTAGCTTGCTTTCATATTTCATATTTTTCTTCTAATTTGGATTCAACAGTGCCTAGATGGGAGATGTCAGAGAGTAGTGGTGGATAATTGTTTATCGGGATGGAGGCCGGTGACTAGCGGGGTGCCTCAGGGATCTGTTTTGGGCCCAATGTTGTTTGTAATATACATAAATGATCTGGATGATGGGGTGGTAAATTGGATTAGTAAGTATGCCGATGATACTAAGGTAGGAGGTGTTGTGGATAATGAGGTGGGTTTTCAAAGCTTGCAGGGAGATTTATGCCGGTTAGAAGAATGTGCTGAACGTTGGCAGATGGAGTTTAATGCTGAGAAGTGTGAGGTTCTACATTTTGGCAGGAATAATCCAAATAGAACATACAGGGTAAATGGAAGGGCATTGAGGAATGCAGAGGAACAGAGAGATTTAGGAATAACAGTGCATAGTTCCCTGAAGGTGGAGTCTCATGTAGATAGGGTGGTGAAGAAGGCTTTTGGAACGCTGGCCTTTATAAATCAAAGCATTGAGTACAGAAGTTGGGATGTAATGTTAACATTGTGCGGGCATTGGTAAGGCCAAATTTAGAATATTGTGTGCAGTTCTGGTCACCGAATTATAGAAAGATATCAATAAATTAGAGAGAGTGCAGAGACGATTTACTAGGATGTTACCTGGGTTTCAGCACTTAAGTTATAGAGAAAGGTTGAACAAGTTAGGTCTCTATTCATTGGAGCGTAGAAGGTTGAGGGGGGATTTGATCGAGGTATTTAAAATTTTGAGAGGGATAGATAGAGTTGACGTGAATAGGCTGTTTCCATTGAGAGTAGGGGAGATTCAAACGAGAGGACATGATTTGAGAGTAAGGGGGCGGAAGTTTAAGGGAAACACGAGGGGGTATTTCTTTACTCAGAGAGTAATAGCTGTGTGGAATGAGTTTCCTGTAGAAGTAGTAGAGGCCAGTTCAGTTGTGTCATTTAAGGTAAAATTGGATAGGTATATGGACAGGAAAGGAGTGGAGGGTTATGGGCTGAGTGCGGGTAGGTGGGACTAGGTGAGATTAAGAGTTCGGCACGGACTAGGAGGGCCGAGATGGCCTGTTTCCGTGCTGCGATTGTTACATGGTTATATGGTTATAATTTTTCTTTCAGTTGCTCTCTGTCGGTTTTAAAAACTCCCCATTCCTCTATCGTTCCACCGATTCTTGCTTTGTTGTATGCCGTTTCTTTTGCTTTTACAATAGCTGTTACTTCCCTTGTCAGCTATGGTTGTACTATTGTATCATTTATGTCTGTCTTCATGTTTGTAATGCACATGACCTGCACATTCCTATTTTCCCCCTAGAAACACACACTATTGCTGCTTTGCTGATATCCCTGCCAGCAGCTCCTTCCACTTTACTTTGGCCAACGCCTCTCTCATACCACTATAATTTCCCTTACTCCACTGAAAAACTGCTACGCCCGACTTTACCTTCTCCCTGTCAAATTTCAAGTTGAACATAATCATATTGTGATCAGTGGTTCCTTCGGATTCTTTCACCTTAAGCTCTCTAATCACCTCCGGTTCATAACGTAACATTCAGTCCAATAGTAGGCACAACGAGAATCTACTCTAAAAAAACAACTTTTCAAAATTACTCTCCCGAGATTCATTAGCAACCAGAGTTTCTCAATCGAACTGCACGTTAAAATCTCCAAGACTACCATAAAATTGCCTTTTTAACTCGCCTTTTTTATTTCCTGTTGTAACCCGTGGTCCACCTCCCAGCTACTGTTGGGAGGCCTGCATATAACTGCCATCAACATCCTTTTACCCTTGCAGTTTCTGAACTCAACCTATTCAACAGATGTATTCAACATCTTCTGATCCTACGTCACATCTTTCTACTGATTTGATGGCATTATTTTACCAATAGAGCCACACCACACCTCTGCCTACCTTCCTGTCTCACGGATGTAACGTGTAACCTTGGACATTCAGCTGCCATCTACAATCATCCTTCAGCCACGATTCAGTAATGGCCACAATATCCTACCAGGCAATATATAATAGTGCAAAAAGATCATCCACCTTTTTTCTTATACTATGCGTATTTAGTTAAACACCTTGATTACCGTATTTGCTATTCTTTCTGATTTTTCATCCCTAATGATTTGGCACTCAGCATGTTGGTCGCACCTAAGTGCCAATAATGCCTGCCCTTTCTGCCAATCTGACTGCACCCTATCTTTACCTTTCTACTATCCGTCATACCCTGAATCCCTTGCCTCCGGTTCGCACCCCACTGCCGAGTTAGTTTAAACCCTTTTCAACAGCTCTAACTAACGTGCCCTCGAGTATTTTGGTCCCTGGACATCATGATCTCTAGACCAAAGGAGATACGAGAGGAAAATTATTCACACAGAGTGGTGTGTTCCTGATATGGGCTGCCTTGGATGGTCGTAAAGGCAGATAGGTTAGATATGTTTAAGAGATATTTAGATAGGTAAAATGAGCACAATGAGAGGATATTTACACTGGGTAGGCAGAGGGGATTAGTTTAATTGGCCATGTATTTACTGATATAATCGAACCGGCACATTGTAGGCCGACTAGCTTGTCCCTGTGCAGTTGTGTTCTGTGTTCTATGTTCTAAGAGATGTGTGTCCACGAGGTATTCCGTCATACATTCGTATTTAAGGTTTGATTGTGGTTCTGGGTTTCGCCCTCTAGTTCCTGCACGGTGAATGTCATTCGGAGCGAGGGAAACTTGAAGACCTGATGGAGAGGAAAGGGTTGAGTGCGCTGTTGATTGAGGCCTGGGCTTCAGTGAATGTCAATCAGTCCAGAGGAACCCGTATGGAGAAGTGTTTTAGGCAAAGTCCGAGTGTGATGGGGAGCCAGCAGATCAGAAAGGCGGCGTCTGCAGTCACGGTCAGGCGTATAGGCTTCCTGGACTTGGCGAACCTGCCCCCATGCAGCCTCCAGCCAACGAGGGCGTAACGGGTGATCATAATTACAAAGTGGAGGCCGAAAATGAAGATGGCTGAAATTAGCCAGGAGCATAATGGGTGCAATAAATACCCAAGGCAAATTGGTAATGTACCGACAGTGGAGCTGGGAGATGTTGTCCATGCACGAAGTGAAGGGTCAGGCAATAGATCAGGTCAGCCAAAGACAGGATCAGGAAACCAGAACCGCGTGGACCTTACTCTGGCCCGTCACCCAGATGACTGCGCCGTTGCCCGGGACACCCAGTAGGAAGCTGAGGATGAAGATGACCATTGGCATGACGGAAAGTGCTCCCCACTCCATCCTGAATACACCGGCCGTGAAATTGTGCGAGGAGATATTCCCCGCGAGTGTCGATGTGGACACATCTTCGGAGAGCGAATTTGTCCGATCTGGTGTTGGAGAAGTTATGTAATTAAGAGCTGCGAAGAATGGAGCGAACTAGGGAGGGAGGTAGATAATGAATAGTGAGGGAGGCGATGGCGAGGAGAGTCGGCGTGTCACACGGAACAGAATCAGGACACAATCAGGTGGTGAAGGCGGAGGAAGTATGCTGCTGCACAAAGACCACAGTTGTCTTGCATTACTTGCCACTGGACTCTGACCACCCGAACTGTCAAGCATCGTGTTGTGGCTGCCCGTGTTGTAGCTTCCCCAAGTGAAAGTAGTTCACACGCAGGCGTTCGCTATGAAGGGTATCCACCCGAACGTCGCGGATCGGCCTCTACAGCCAGCCGAGGACCAACCTACAGAAATCCGCAGGAGAATTTCATACTTGACTCGAGATATCAAGCTACTACCAGTACAAATACTAGCTCCGTGTGAATTTTCTCCGGGGCTTGCGGTTTCCTCCCAAATTCCACAGACAAAATTGGTTGTCAGGTTAATTGTTCATTGCAAAAAAACCTTGTAATTAGGTTGGGTTAAATAGATATCAAGGCATTGAGTGGTTTTGAAATAGAGGTTGCGCATTCGTTCCTTATGTGATCTACAGTATGACATGGGAGATCATGGTCTTTCCATGACCGTGATTCTCACGGCAAAATTTTCTACAGAAGTGATCTGCCTTTACCTTCTTCGGACCAGTGTCTTTACAGATGGTTTAGTCCAGCCTTTGTTAATGCCTTTCAGAGACTGTGTCGAGCGTTAGAAGTCGTATAATCAGGAGTTGTGATATACATCCGCTACACATACTACCTGCTCTCACTGCTTCATGTGACTCTGATCGGGAGATCTAAGCAGGTGCTGCATCGTGCCTAAAGGTGACCTGTAGGCTACTGGAGTGATGGAGCGTCTTCCACCTGCTTTGGTAAATATGTATCTCCACCTCGCCACCCAGGAGGCAGTTGTGCTCTCGATTAAGAAAACCGCAGCATTTGGGGAGAAGACAGTAGAATGGTGTTGAGGGGAGATGATAAATCAGACAGGCGGATTGGTGGAGAATACTTGTTTGGCTAAGAGGCCTCATTAAGCTTCTATGTCTGATGTTCGTATGGCATTTAAAAAGGAATGGAATGAAGCGATATGCACCGTTTAAATAAATTAAATCAGTTTTCCGTCGTGCTTATCGCAGAAACAGCGGGCCGAAAGATCGTTTCTCGTATTTAATTATTCAGCATTTTGTGTTCTTAATGCATTGTGCAATGTTCTCAGCTCTCGGTCCCTGATACAAATGGGGAGGACTCTCTCGTTGAACAAAGCTCCACTGGGCATCCCCTTGCCCCATCCTGTCGCCTCCAATACCACCAGGCCAAGGGCTCGCGAGGTGAATACCTGAGATGTTGTCTCCAGGGTGAAGGTGCTCTGGATTTACGTTTCTCGACGTTTAAGTACAACGCCATGAACCGCTGCATCCACAATTCACAGTTCAAGCGTAATTGATAGTCAACCATGCATGACTACCCATAAATACAGTATAGCCAAACAAAACAACGTTACTCCGGGGCCAAGGTGAAAAGTACAATCTAATACTCACACTCATTACAAGGGATATAAGATAGCAAGCACACATATGGTATCAGTAAATGCAGTCAGACGAAAAATATCGTCCCAAGTCCTGAGTCCATGAATATTGCAGAAATAAGTGTCAGTATATGAACTAGACGTTCTGTAACCAGTACAAAGCGACCATCGCCGCCGACCTCCTCACCAAGGAAGAGACAAAGTGCGTGACGGGCTGTCACGACGCATATGACCACCCCCCAACTCTTCCATCTCTTGGTGCCGCCTGCACTCGGTGCTCTTTTTCACTGTTCCTCTACTCCTTTGTTCTTTTTAAATACTTCCCGACATCCCCATTGGGAGTATACTGAGTCTGACACCGGCAGCGTGTTAGGTCGGCGTGCAAGTGAACTTCACACTGTGTGTGACCCCGGGAGTTGTGATGGGACAGTGTGGAAGGAGCTTCACTGTGTGTCAGAGCCATGGAGTGTGTGATGAGTCGGTGTGGAGAGAGGCTTACTCTGCGGCTGACCCCGGGAGCGTTTGATATGACGATGTAGAGGGAGCTTTATTGTGTGTCTGACCCTGGGATAATGTAATACGGTGTGTCTTACCATAAGAGTGTGGTGTGACTGTATCGCCCGGCCTCCATCAGATTTGGGACACGGTCGGCCAAGAGCGGTTCCAGTCTCTGAGTATCGCTTTCTACTGCGGCGCTGACTGCTGCGTTCTGGCGTTCGTTGCCACCACAACCGGCAGCTTCAAGGTGCCGGACAGCTTCCTTTCTTGATAGAGACAAGGAGGCGAGACCCTGAGAACTTCCCCTTCGTTGTTTTCGCCTACAAGAGCGAAATGGAGGTCGATCTTGTGAGGAAGCGTGGGCAGGTCGGGTGCCAGAGTGAAAACAACATCCTCTACTTTGACATTAGTACCCAGGAGGCCATTAATGTGGATCACGTCTTACAGCCCAATGCGCATGATATCCTGAAGCAGTTATGTGAGCACGCACTATAGGAAGCTTTAGGGGAGGGAGCTCCGCCTTCTTTATCCCTATACTTTTTCTTGCAGTCACGTCTCAGCTTCTAGCCAAGCTCCCTTCTCTACATACCGAGCTCCAGCTATCACTTTTCAGCTTGTCTTCCTTTCCCTGACTATCCTGACTTTCTTCACTTTCTTTTACAGTCTCATCATGGTTGATACAAATTTCCTCTCAGGCCCATTCTCCTGCATTCCCCCGTATGAATATCCATTCAGCCTCTGATGAATCAAGAATTTATTAAACTCTGCCTCAAAATTTCCTAGAAACTGGGCCTCCACAGTTGCCCGTGGCAACAAATTCCACAGAGTCACCGCTTTCTGGCCAAAGAAATTCTTCCTCGTCTCCCGTGCTAAAAGGCCGCTCCTCTACTCTGAGGCTGTGATCCCTGCTATTAGACTCTTCCAGCAAAGGAAACCTCCTCTCCACATCCATCCTATCAAGGCCTTTCACTGTTTCAATTAGCCCACCCTCATTCCGGTGAATACTGGTCCAGAGCTTTTCATATGACAAGTTTTTCAACCTGCATTCCGATTAACGGTCCGGTCTGTGGATTCCAGACTCCGGGTCTTCTGGCTGCCCCTTGTTTCATTTGGGCTTAACATAGAACATAGAACATAGTATAGTACAGCACATTACAGTCCCTTCGACCCGCAACGTTGTACCGACCCTCAAACCCTGCCTCCCATATAACCCCCCACCTTAAATTCCTCCATATACCTGTCTTGTAGTCTCTTAAACTTCACTATTGTATCTGCCTCCACCACTGATGCAGGCAGTGCATTCCAGGCACCAACCACTCTCTGAGTAAAAAACCTTCCTCTAATATCCCCTTTAAACTTCCCACCCCTTACCTGAAAGCCATGTCTTCTTGTATTGAGCAGTGGTGCCCTGGAGAAGAGGCGTTGGCTATCCACTCTATCTATTCCTCTTAATATCTTGTACACCTCTATCATGTCTCCTCTCATCCTCTTTCTCTCCAAAGAGTAAAGCCCTAGCTCCCTTCAGCTCTGTTCATAATGCATACTCTCTAAACCAGGCAGGATACTGGTAAACCTTAAACTCTCCACAGAACCGAGCAGGCGGAATTTTCTTGGCACTTGGGACTACTGCTGTTGCCCGAATGCTCCACTCCATCTTGGACGGAAAGCCGCCCATATAATCTCGCAGACTGGTAACTTGGTCACGGATGGTATAAAGAATCCGATCGCATTTGTAAAACATGGGCTGTGTCATTTTCATATATCCTATACACTCGAACGAGTATAGCACATGGATGAATTTAAACATTTTTTTCACAATAAGTCAACCGAACTTTTATTAAAACTGCTCAAACTTAATTTTACAGGTATTGCTGTTTCAAGGGTAAATATGAATCGAGATGGACGTCTTTTCTCTGTGTAGTTCTTATCAGGAAAGGAAAACGCAGCCTGCATGCATAAAGTGGTATCAAATGATTCAACAGAATATAAGACCTTCGGCACGCTCGGTTTTTTTTTTGTATGTGGTTTCAGATGTATGGCCGCCAGAGAGCTCGACTCATAACAAGGTGAAGGCTGTCTGGGATCACCTGGTGCAAACGATGCAAGAGAGATAGCCGGAGGCAGCGGAAAAACTGGGACAAGTTTGCCAAGACATTTGGAACAACCAAGGAGCCTCTTTTCTAATAAAACTACACGACAGTGCAAGCAAGAGAATCGATGCAGCTTTAAAGGGAAAGGGTTTGATTTTGTTTATTTTTACTGTATACTGCTCTCTATAGCATTATTTTGATATTTAGAAACTCAACAATTTATTATCTTTCAAAGCATCTCCACTTTGCAGGGTTTTTAAAACGTGACTGAGACATTTGTTCAGTATTCTATACACTCAATAGCGACTTTATTGGGCACACCTGTACACCTGCTCGTTAATGCAAATACCTAACTAGCCAATTAAGTGGCAGCAACTCAATGTATAAAAGCATGGAGTCATGATCAAGAGTTTCAGTTATTGTTCAGACCAAACATCAGAATAGGGATGAAATGTGATTTCAGCGACTTTAACCGTGGCATCATATTCTTGCCAGTACGTACACAACACTGGAAGAACGCAGAAGGTGAGGCAGCATCCGTGAGATGCTGTTTTCTCACGATTTCTGAAAGCACGATCCTTAAAGTGTTTGTACTACAGCAGCAGGAGACCACACCGGGATCCCCCGTACAGCTGATGAATTGGCCAGTCCATTTATATTGGTTAGAGATACGGGCCTAGAAATAGCTGATGTAGACAAGAGTGAGGTTTTGAGGTTTTGGAGGTTATGTGTAAAGGGAGAAATAAAGTTAAATGCATTCGGAGGGGTCAGTGGTTCCAAGCTTCTATGTAATGTCAGAGAATGTATCCAGTGCACAACCTGAAATCCTCACTCATTGCAGACATCCACGAACCAGAGAGAAAAATCCCCAATGAATGAATTACAGAAAACGTTAGAACCCCAAAGCCACCCCGTCCCCTCTTCAAAGCAGAAGCAGCGACAATGCATCAACGCACACCCCACAACACTTTTCAGCAGGAAGTATCAGCACCCAAACCAACCGAACAATAGCAAGTCCCTAGATACCAAGATCTATAGACCAAAAGGATATGTGAGGGGCAAGTCATTTTTACAGTGCGCGGTGTGTGCCTGGTATGCGCTGACTGGAACGGTGGTAAGAGTAGATGCCCCTCCTCCGCTTCTTATGCCATCCCTGACATATTTAGTTGTTTGTTTTCTTTTCTCTCTCTTTGCCCATCACTCTGCCTGTTCTCCATCTCCCTCTGGTGCTCCCCTTCCCCTTTCTTTCTCCCTAGGCCGCCCGTTCCATGATCTTTTCCTTTCTCCAGCTCTTTTGCCAATTTCCTTTCCAGCTCTTCGGTTCATCCCACCCCCTCCGGTCTTCTGCTACCATTTTGCATTTTTCCCTCCCCCTCCTACTTCCAAATCTCTTAGTATCTTTCCTTTCAGTTAGTCCTGACGAAGGGTGTCGGCCTGAAACGTCGACAGTGCTTCTCCCTACAGATGCTGCCTGGCCTGCTGTGTTCCACCAGCATTTTGTGTGTGTTGTTTGAATTTCCAGCATCTGCAGATTTCCTCGTGTTTATTGGTTACAGATGTTTAGATAGGTAGAATGAACATAATGGGAGGATATCGACATTATGTAGGCAGAGGGTATTCGTTTAATTGTCCATTTATTTACTGATGTAGTTAATCCTGTGCTGTTTTGTTCTATGTTATAAGTGATTCGAATAACGGTGTAGAAAAGCCTCCACTGCCGACCACAATTGCACAAACCTGTCCACTGTGTCTGTAGTCAGTGGATATCGGTCAGATGTCTGGCTACTACAAACTCCTCTCAGATAGTCGGACACGAGGTGTGGTTGCGGGTCCGGGCCTCTAATTCTAGCCTCTGCTGGGCGAAGGCCAGCCGGAGCGAGGCATGCAGAGACCGCCTAATGACCTGGCGGAATTTGCGGCCTACAACGACATATAGAAGAGGGTTGAGGGCGCTGTTGAAGGAGGCCAAAGCTGCAGTCAATATCGTCCAGTCTTCGGGAATCGATGTGGTGAAGGTTGATAGGAGGTCGCAGATCGTGCTGGGGGTCCAGCAGATTATAAATGTGATGACAACGGAGACGATGAGGCGGAAAGACTTCTTAGATTTGACGAACCTGTCCCGTTGCAGCCTCCAGCCAACCAAGGAGTAGCAGGTGATGATAATTACTAAGGGGATGCCGAAGCTGAAAACAAACCAAATCGACTCCAACACGGCCGATTCCTCCTCCAAATCCTGGAGCAGAAGAAGGGGTAGCCACATAATGAAGACAAGGATCCATACTCCGAAGCAGGCCGCATGCACCCATGTGCGGCTCACATGTTGCTGGAACCAAATTGGCCGAATAATACCCAGGCAGCGGTAGATGCTGATCAGACATAACAGATATATGCTGGCGGATGCGTTGAGCAACATCAAGGTTCCAAGAAAATTATTGGAAAAGTAGTCTGTATCCCCAGAGAAGCTCAGGAACATGTTGGCCATGCGGAAGGGGAGAGTCAGGCAATAGATCAGGTCAGCCACAGCCAGGTTCAGGAAGCACACCGTGTGGACCTTACTCTTCACCTTGAAGCCAAACACCCAGATGACTGCACTGTTGCCCGGGACGCCCAGTAAGAAGGTGAGGGTGAAGATGACCACTGACATGACGGAAGGTGATCCCCACTCCATTCTGTTTCCACCGGCCGTGGAATTGTGGGAGGAGATATTCCCAGCAAGCGTCGAATTGGACACTCCTTCGGAGAACGACATTGTCGAATCTGGTGGAGGAGATATTGTGGAAGTGAGAGGTGCGCAGAATGGAGAGAAGGCGAATTTAGGTGGGGAGGCAAGATCGAAGTGGGAAAGAGCGGAAGGCCAGTAGAAATGTGTTGTGACATGGAACGGAAACCTAACAAACCTCAACGGCAGTGAAGGCGGTGGAAGTCTGCTGCAACGCAGAGACCAGAGACGTCTTGCGTTTCAAGCCATTGGACCCTGACCACCCCACTCCTAAGCCCCCGATCTGTCAAGGGGCGTGTGGTGTCTGCCTATGCATTAGATTCCCATCGTTAAACAAATTTTCACGCAGGCCATCACCATTGAGGAATCCACCCTCAAATCACGGTTATGTGGATCCTGGATCAATCTCTACAGGCTGCCGAGAACTCACCGATAGACAACCCCTCAGGAGAAGATTAGAACTGATTCGAGTGAACAAGCTACTCCCTCCAGTAATAGTAACTAACGTGAATGTGCGGGATCCTTCAGGGTATTTCGATCAACTCCCACATTTCAAAAACGTACTGGTTCTTAGGTCAATTGTCCTTTGGACAACTTTCCTGTGGTTAGGCTAGGCTTAACCAGGTGGGTTGCTGGGCAGTGCGGTTCGTTGGGCGGGAAGGGACTATTACTGCAAAGTACTTTAGTAATTTGATGTATTGCACTGTCACAAAAGGAGAAATATATTTCATGACGTATCTGAGCGACGATAAACCTGATTCTGATATGGGTTCTTGCTGTGAACGGAGACTGGGAAGAGGGGTCGGAGAATGTGATTATTGCTTGGAAAGGTGGAAGGGAGAGGGGAGGAAACGGGAAGCATCAGCGAGTCATTCTGTAATGATCAATAAACCACTTGTTTCAAATCAGATTAATTGCCTCGTATCTTAGGGCTACGGGTGTCTGTACCCACGCCAGCAACCGCACTCCTCCCCTCACCACATCGCCCACGGCTCTCCACTCAGGCACCCGTCCCACATCCCTCCCGTGGCGCGTTACCCTCGCCACACTCAACAACCCTTGCTACCGCCGGCCAGATCCACAAAGGCCCACTCCGAAATACGTTGTTCGATAAGCCACCCTCACTGCAGAAAGGTGCGCAGGACGTTTGGCAGATTCCTACAAGAACACCGAACAATCCAGCACAGAAATGGTCCACAATATTGTACCGAACCATTAGTCATCACATAGTCATCACCAATCGCGTCTGCTGACCCAATGTCAATTTTCCTCACATTTATGTGCCCATCCAAACGTCTCGTAACTATGCCATGTATGTCTGTCTCCACCAGCAATTCTGCAGCGCCTTTCAGCCACCCACCGCTCTCTGTATAAAAGGTATCTTACCCTGCACATCTCCTTTGATCTTACCCCCTCTGACGTTAAAGGCACACCCTCTGGTACTGGCCATTTCAACCCTGAGGAAAAAGATACTGTCTGTCTACTCCATCTCTGCCCCCGTTAACCTTAGAAACTACTTCTACCACTACCATAATTACGACCTTTACTAGCACGACTACTAGTATTTATACAAGTACACTACAGAAAAATGCCCTTGGCCGAACATGCCATGCCTACCATTTTCCGATTTGCATCAGTATAAGTCCATAAGATATAGGAGCCGAATTCGACCATTTTGTCCATCGAGTCTGCTCTGCCATATTCCTATTCTATCCCAAATTCTTACCTTCCTCCCCGATCCCAGCATGTCCTGGCCAATCAAGATTCTATCAGCTTAAAAATAGATCAAAATAGAGCTGCCCGTGGCAATGAATTCCATAGTTTCACCACTCCCGGGCTTGAGAAATCCCTCTAAAAGGACGGCTCTTCATTCTGCGGCTGTGTCGTCTGCTCTTAGTCTCCCCCAAAATACGAAACAATATTACTCCAAATCGACCCTATCGAGGCCTTTCAACATTCGACCGGGTTCAATGAAGTCACCCCTCATTCTTCTGAAATTCAGTGAGAAGAAGCCCAGGACCATCAAACTTTTCCCATCTGACAAGCCTTTCAATTGCAGAAGGCTTGAGCCTCTCGTAGGTTAAGTGATCACATGGGTGTAATTGGGCGGGGCGGAAGGGCTGTATCCGTAAATCATATTTAAAAGTAAAATAAACTTAAAAAAACTATCCTTTATATTCGACTTAAATCTCCTTTCCTCAAGGTAACTATAAGCCTTCCTCTCAATGTTGCTCCCACTATGGGACAACGATTCTGACTGTCTGCAGCATTTCTGTATCCGTTATCTGAATTTCTTCTGTCAGGTCATCGGCCGACGTCCGCGACCACATGGAAAGCAAACACAGCCTCTGTAATCTCTGAAGTTCTCCTCACTGAACTGCATGCTGACAATCCCACTGCCCTGACTTCACTGACTAACTGAGTTATCTCCTGAAAAACCTCCCGAAATTAGTAAGGCAGGGTTTCTTCTGCAACACAGCCACGCTGATGGTCCCTGATCAGACGGCACATTTCCAAATGAAAATAAATCCCGTGGAAATTCATCTCACCTTTTGCCTTGAATCTGCGGCTCCGTCCCGGGTGCTCAGCATTAAGACGTTACATTCTCTTAAGTGCACGGGAGTAATCTTGAACAGGACCTGTACAGCGACGGACGGTGGAATTCCTCGGGTGGTCGAGGTACATCGAGGAGTTGCGTCTTGTGCGGAAAGTGAATGCTGATTTAGTAAAGGCGGGGTCTTGGATCCGAATGAGCTGAAGTGTCGAGTTCGTCCACCTCGGCAGAGACTGTCTGGGTTTCAAGTTCCAAGAAGCTGAATATGAGGAAGTTGAGGTGTTGACATCATGGAATAATTCTTTACTCAGACAGCAGAAAAGAACAAATCATTTCCTTTTATTTTTGAGAAGTGAAGTAGGTAAAGAAGTCACGTAGTTAATTTCTGAAATTAACTCCATTTGCTCAGGTGATATCTACCTTCAGACCTTTGTGGTTCTCCAGAACTTTCTCTCTAGCAATAGTGATTTCACACACTTCATACTGTTGTCTTCCACAGTGAATCTTATGGAAAATACTTATTCAGGCGCACGGCCGTTTCCATGTCCACCTTTAGTACTTCTCCAGCACCTTTATACAGCGGTCCAATATTATCTCTCTCGCTTCTCTTTAACACTGTATGTATCTCAGGAAACATTTGGTATCCTCTTTAATATTATTGCCCAGTTTACCTTGGTGTTTCCATCTTGACCTTTTCAAGAACTTTTTAGTTTTACCTGTTTGTTTTTAAAAACTTCCTAATCCACTAAATTTCTAGCAATTCCTGCTGTAATTTATAGCCCAATGAAGAGATGCTTTAACCTCTCTTCTTGGCCATGATGGTTTCATTTTGACGATAATATACTTCTTCCTGTTTGGGATCTATATAAGCCCTGCTTTCCGAATTACTTCCAGAAATTGTAGCCATTGCTGCTCTGCCGTTGTCCCCTCCAGTGTTTTTAACCAATCAATTCTGGCAAGCTCCTCTCTCTTGACTCTAATAGCCTTTACTGTGCTGTAAGACTGATGTATATGCGCTGGGCCTCTCCTTCACAGGCTAAATTCAAGCATATCGTGGCACTAGGGAGGCAACATACGTTCCGGGTGTCGTTACCACACCCACAGAACATCATCTCCATTTCTATCTCTATGCAATTTCCTAACAACACTGTAGTCCTCTCGAACTCCCTGTTCCGTTGAGCCATAGCTCCAAACTGAGTGCCAGAGACCCGGTCACTTTGCCCATCCCTCTCCCGGTAGGTCGACCCCCTCAACAGTATTGTAAGTTATATACTTATTATTGAGCGGAAGAGCCACTCTGCACCGGCTGTGTATTTCTCATCCTTGACCTGACAGTCACTCAGTTGCCTGTCTTCAGCATTCTAGGGTTGACTGCCTGCCGGTAGCTCCTGTCCAGCACCTCCGCATTTTCCCGTATGAGTCGAAGGTCATGGAGCTGCTGGTCCAGTTCCTTTACTCCTTGTCTCAGGAATTGCAACTCGGTGCTCTCGCATCAGTTTTGTTTACCTGGGCTCCAGAGTTCTCCCAGACATTACACGTGGCACGCAGAATGCAAAACACTACCCCGAAGCCATTCTCACTGAACTATGAGGAATGAACAAATAAGACCAGAGAAAGAGAGTAACTTTTAAGATATACTTCTTCAAAGCTCATGCCACTCTCAACAGTGGTACACTCAAAAAAATGAACGCTCAGCTTACAGCTGAGTTATTGTTACCATTACCATTACCATTATACTTTACTGTCACCAAACAGTTGTTGCTAGAACGTACAATCATCACAGTGATACTTGTTTCTGCGCTTCGCGCTCCCTGAAGTACAAATCGAAGTAAATATAATAAAAAATAAATTATAAATCATAATTAGAAAATACAAAAGGGAAAGTAAGGTAGTGCAAGTCAGGTCCGGATATTTGGAAGGTACGGCCCAGATCCTGGTCAGGATCAGTTCAGCAGTCTCATCACAGTTGGAAAGAAGCTCTTCCCAAATCTGACCGTATAAATCTTCATGCTCCTGAACCTTCTCCCGGAGGGAAGTGGGACAAAAAGTGTGTCGGCTCGGTAGGTCTTGTCCTTGATTATCCTGGCAGCACAGCTCCGACAGCGTGTGGTGTAAAGTGAGTCCAAGGATGGAAGATTGGTTTGTGTGATGTGCTAGGCTATGTGCATAGTCTTCTGCAGCTTCTTCCAGTCTTGGACAGGACCACTTCCATAGCAGGTTGTGATGCACCCTAGAAAAATGCTTTCTACGGCGCACCTATAAAAATTAGTGAGGGCTTTTAGGAGACAGGCCAAATTTCTTCAGCTTTCTCAGGAAGTAAGGGCGCTGGTGCGCCTTCTTGGTGGTGCACTCTGCTTGGTTAGACAAAGTCAGGTCATTTGTGATTATTACCCCGAGGAACTTAAATATTTTGACCTGATCCACCTGCGCACCACCAATGTAAATGGGGCTGTGCGGTCCGCTACTCCTTTTGAAGTCAACAAACAATTCCTTCGTATTGCTCACTTTGAGGGATAGGTTATTGTCTTCGCACCATGCAAGCAGGTTCTTAATTTCCTCTCTGTACTCAGACTCATCATTACTCAAGATTCGGCATACAATTGTGGTGTCATCAGCAAACTTATATATTGAGTTTGATGGAAACTTGGCTACACAATCATGGGTGTACAGTGAGTACAGCAGGGGGCTGAGTACACAACCTTGTGGGGCACCGGTGCTCAGAGTGATTGCAGAGGAGAGCTTGTCCCCTATTTTTACAGCCTGGGTCCTGTCTGTGAGATCCAGCCAGATCTTAAAGTTCCAGCTGCAGATCTGAGTGCTAAGACCCCTGTTCCGGAGCTTAGGAGTCAGTTTATTTGAAATGATGGTATTAAAGCCAGAACTGTAGTCGATGAAACGGAGCCGTACATATGCGTCTTTATTCTCCAGCAGGTCTAAGGAGGAATGTAGTGCCAGAGAGATGGCATCTGCCGTTGACCTGTTGCTCCGGTAGGCGAATTACAAAGCGTCGAGGTTTACCGGTAGATTATGGTTGATGTGTGCCATAAACAATCGCTTGAAGCACTTCATGACAAGTGCTGTTAGAGCCACAGGTCGGTAGTCATTCAGGCATGCCACCTTGCTTTGCTTCGGCACCGGGATTATCTTTGCCTTCTTACTGTCTATTTCTAATGAATCTCTCTTGCCGAATGATCGTTCCTCAAATCAGAGAGACTGACCCGAATGTAAGTCTTTTCACGGTGACTTTGATAATCCAACTCAAAACACATCTGTAAGGAGTTCCGCTTTTTAAATATTGAAAGCAGATCGGACTGAAAGATAACTCTTTTTATCCAGTGCCCTCGCTTGTTGGCGGCTCCCCATCTCAGAGAAACTACTGCGAAACTCTGCCTTTCAAATTCGATCGCCGTTCTGACTAAATTGTAGCTCTTTTTACGCACTACTGACGTTGATTGTCCAAAAGATTTTGGAACCCTTGGTGTAGAGTGAACATCTTCTTCCAGGAGCATTGACTTGTCACGGTGGAGAGGCCTGAGACTGCCAGAATCACTTGGGGTCCCGTGAGTGGTACCTTCTGGAGATTAGCTCCAGCCTGGGTCACCCACTGCGGTCAGATCAAGGGTGGAGGTGGTTCCAGATAAAAAACCCTCAGTGCTGTAGCTAG
Source organism: Hypanus sabinus (assembly GCF_030144855.1). Classification (NCBI taxonomy): domain Eukaryota; kingdom Metazoa; phylum Chordata; class Chondrichthyes; order Myliobatiformes; family Dasyatidae; genus Hypanus; species Hypanus sabinus. The sequence continues at coordinate 35,107,749 of NC_082729.1, read as the reverse complement.
CGGAAAGTGATGACACACCAGATCGGCAGTGAAGGCGGATGAAGGATGTATCAAGGAAGGTCTGCTCTCGTCTTGCATTCCATGCCATTGGAACATGACTCCGATCTATTTTGTATCTGCCTGTGCAACAGCCTCCTTACGTTAAATAAAGTGACGCTAATGCGTTCCCCAGTGAGGGAATCACCCCTTGGGAGAACATCGTACTCAAATCGAGTGCTAACACCACTAGAGTGAGCTTCACTTTGTGTTTAACCGGTGCAATTATTTTGTATCACTTCCAAAAGAAAGTACAACGCCCTGGTTGATGCTTTTACTGTTATGCTGTATGCATTTTATTTTGACATTTCTGTGGGAGCTGCCTGTTTTCAGATTTTGCTTGGGTTATTGTTGTAGAGAAGAGTTGAGGAGAAGTGTGTGCAATCCAAATAGTATGGTCGATTGAAGGGGAGGTTTCTCTGGTGAGAAGCACTATGGTTGAGCGTGGGGTTTTGTTCGAGAGGAGATGAATAGAGAAGACGGTGGAGAGAAGGCGTTGTAGGATTCGACGGGGAGTGGGACCATGATTCGACGAAGCCCGGGGTCAGATTGACGATCGGTGACTCAGGGAAGCTGTGAGCTCCAACTTGACCACATTACACTGTTTAATAAAAAATAAACTCTTTTCTTTTCTGCTCTTTACTAACTCTTTAGTCAAATTAAGAATTATAAAGACAAATCTTTTCACCGCACGCGGTGTACTGGCTGTTATTCCGTGGCACTAATTTGTAACTGGGGAGCGAATTTCACAGCATACAAACAAACAAGGAATTTGAGGTGGGATCATGCCTTCAGCTCACAAAGTTGGCGGGGCTGTAGGTTGTCTTCCCAAGACTGACGCAGCCGAGGGAACAAGGGTGTTTCAAAAGTTTATTACAAGGTCAAATTCCAAAATACTTCACTGATAGTAATTTCTGCTGCATCGCATTCATTGTGCAGTAACTACGGCGACTGGTAGGGCTTTAGCAGTGATTCCAAGGGATGGTAGAGGCAGTTTCGATATTGTCAATTAAAAAAAAATGGATAGGTATATGAACAGGAAAGGAATGGAGCTTTGTGGGCTGATTGCACGTCGGTGGGACTAGGTGAGAGTAAGCGTTCGGCGCGGACTAGAAGGGCCGAGATGGCCTGTTTCCCTGCTGTAATTGTTATATGGTTATATCATAGCAAAAGACCATGCCACCACCGGAGCACATCTGCAGGGAGAGCGTCACAGGACAGCAGCATCCATCACCAAGGACTCTCGCTATCCAGTCCATGCTCACTTCTCCCTGCAGCCATTTGGTGGTATGTATCAGAGCCTGCGGACGCACACCATGAGGTTCAGGAACAGTTATTAACCTTCGTTCAGTGCATGCTCCTACACCAGAGTAGATAACTTCTCTCACCCCAACACTGAGATGATTTGGCAACCTAGAGACTCACTTCCAAGAACTCTATATTCAGGTTGTCAATATTTATATTTACAGGTATTTCTTTATTGTTATTTGTTTTTCTCTTTGGTATTTGCCCAATTTGTTGTATTTTACACATTGGTTGTTTGTAACACGACCTCTGGCTGTTCACCTTCCCACTGCAGGGTATCGTCTACGCGGTCAGAGACATCCTGGTCCCTGGTACCTGAGAGGTAAACTACCATCGGTGTTTATTTCCTGGGACCATAGAATCTCCTGTACGACTCCCTAACTATAGAGTCCCTTGTCACTACTGGAGTGAAAACGACACCCTCTTCTTTGACATTAGTACCAAAGAGGCCATCAATGTGGATCATGGCTTCCAGCCCTTTGCACACGATGATCGTGAAGCAGTGAGCACGCACTTCAGGAGGGTTTTGGGGAGGGAATTCCACCTTCTTTATCCTCTTTACCTTTTACTCCTCAGCTGCTGACCATGCCCCTTCCCGCACATACCTGGCTCCACCTATCACCTTTCGGCTTGTCCTCCTTCCCTGATTCACACACCCCACCCCACCAACCTTCTTCGCTTTCCGTTCTAGTCCCGATAAGACCATGAGATCCAGGAGCAGAGCTAGGCTATTTAACCCATCAAGTCTGCTCCGCCATCTCATCATGGCTGAGCTGATTTTCCTCTCAGCCCCAATCTCCTGCATCCCCCTCCCCTGTATCTATATCCATTCATGCCATGACCAATCAATAATTTATCAACCTCTGCCTTAAGTATATCTGGAAACGTGGGCTCCACAGCTGCCTGTGGCACGAAATTCCAAAGATTCACCGCTTTCTGCACGAATACATTCCTCCTCATCTCCGTCCTAAAAGGCTGCTCCTTTAGTCTGAGTCCGTATCCTCTGGTAATAGATTCTCCCACCAAAGGAAGCCTCCTCTTAATCCACTCTTTCAAAGCCTTTCACAATTCGGTAGGTGTCAACTAGGCCACGCTGATTCCAGTGAATATAGGCTCAGAGCTATCAGACGCTCTTAATATGACACGTCTTTCAACCTTGGAAACATTTCTGTATACATTCCGTGAACTCTTTCAGCAAGTTCGCCTTACGACAATGGACCCAAAACTGCTCACAATAGTCCAAGCGAGGCCCTGGCATTGATTTATAAATTCTAACCATTACATTTTTGTTTTTTACATTCTATATCCTCTTGAAATGAACACTAACATCGCATCTGCTTTCCTAAAAAAAAGTCAACCAGCAATTGAACCTTTTGGGAATCCTGCACAAGGACCCCAAAGTCCCATTCCACCTCCGGATTTTTGAATTTTCTCTCCATTATGAAAATAATCAATACTCTCTGTGCTTCAGGCCAAGTGCATGACCATATATTTCCCGACACCGTATTCTATCTGCTACTTCTTTGCTCATTCAGCTAATCTGTAGCCTCGCTTGTTCCTCAAAACTACCTGCCAATCTACCTAACTTTGTATCCTCTGCAAACTTGGCAACATAGCTATCTACTCTGTCATCTAAACCATTGTCATATAATGTAAAAAGTATTGGACTCAACGCAGACCTCTGTGGAAAATCACGATTCTCCGGTAGTCAGCCAGAAATGGCTTCAGTTCTTCTGTCTCTTTCGAAACAGCCACTGCTTTATCCGTGCTAGAATATTTCTTGTACATCCATGTAATCGTAGTTTGTCAAACTACCTCAGGTGCGGCACCTTCACAAAAGCCTTCTGAAAAGCCAAACAGACAAAATAAACCGATTCTCTTTTGTCTATTCTGCTTCTTATTTCTTCAAATAATTCCAAGTGATTTGTCAGACAAGGTTTTCCCTCGATTAAATCATGCTGACCAGCCTGTTTTATCATGTGCCTTTAAGTACACGGAGACCTCATCCTTAATAATCGTCTCCAACATATTTGCATCCACCGAGGTCAGATGAACTGGACTACAGTTTTACGTTCTTTTCCCCACTGCCCTACTTGAAAAGTGCAGTGACATTTGTAGCTTTCCAGTCTTCCGGGACCATTAGGGAATCCAGTGATTCTTGAAAGATAATTATTAATGCCTTCAAAATCTCTTCAGCAACCCCTTTCAGAAGCCTGGAGTATACACCATCGGTTCAGCTGACTTATCCTCCTTTAAACCTTACAGTGTTCGAAACATCTTGTCTCTAGCAATGGTAACTTCACACACTTCATGAGCCCTGACGCCCGGAACTTCCACCATACAGTTAGTGTCTTCAACAGTGAAGACTGATGAAAAACACTTATCCAGTTTGTCCGCCATTTCTTTGTCCCCCACTGCTACCTCTCCAGCATCGTTTACCAGTGGTCCAATATCTACTCCTGCATCTCTTTTACACTTTCTGTATGTCAAGAAACTTCTGGTATGCTCTTCAATACTGTTAACTAGCTTACTTTTGTATTGATTCTTCACCTTAATGACCCCCATCTTTTTGGAAGGCTGTTAGAGATGGGTTATAAATAACGGGTTTGTTGGACCTCACAAAGGCATGACAGAAATTTAAAAGTATTATTGGATATCTCTGGTTTATAATGCAGGAATCATTGAGACCCTTGCAACTCCCATCAAGCAGCAGCACTCTTTAAGAGTTGATGAGCTAGAGCGCATGTACTGTTGAAGTAGCCCGTGAATTACTACATTGCTCAACATTGCTCAACAGAAAGCATACGTACTATGCGACTGAATGGTCAGTGAAGAAGTACATGTACTGTGTGCAATAGTTATAATTCGACTACATTCCCCAGAAGCCTCCACGGCAAGGTGGATGCAGAAGTGCAATATGCAACTGGATCTCAAAATAGCCAGCAATAGGGCGCATGCGCCGATTAGTGTCGCCAACATTGACGACGTTCCCCAGGAGCCTCCACGTCTGTACACACAGCGCGAAGAAATCCTCCGTGACCCACGCCGTTCTTGTGTTTGCCGTCTGTTTTCACGATACTTATCCTGCCCCCTCATTTCTTTTACTCGGTATTAGTATTATGGTACCCCTTTGCTTTCTGTTTAGACTTGTTAAGTTTATTAGGATAGGTTCGGATATTCCATGTCAAATTTACGTTTTAAGTGATCTCCCAATTGAGCTAATCGCGGGGTTCTAGTTTTGGGAACATTACGTCTCAGAGTGTCACTTGGCTGAGCGACAGGTGTACTGTTGGAATTTTTATAAATGAACTCTCGTCACCATCTCTGCATTGGGAGTCTGTCTCTCCTCCAACACTTGAGTTCCAACATTGTCATCAGTCATGAAGACCGTTAGAGTAATTAGAGATAGCAAATCCTCTTGAAGTCCAAATCAATGATCCAAATGACAGGTAGTGGGCAGAGGTGTACAGTAAATGATGCTTGGTTTAAATAATTCACACTTGCGTCGAGCTCAGAGCCCATAAGCATTTAATCATTTTAACGCTGTCATGAGACTTTGACGATGTACCCTGTCATCCTTACCGGAAACAATGATGTAATCTAAGTTCCCTGGCAGCTTTCCAGCACCTGTTCAACAGCTTTCTCACAGAGTGCAGGTGCAAATGCTACTCCATAACAAGCTTATTAAGCGATAAGGGCCTTTGTAAGTGTTGATGCTGAGAAACAGATTGGACTCCTCTTCCATCTTTATCTACAGGCCTCAGGTAAGATCACTTTCCTGAAGGGTTTTCCTCCAGAATGGTTTGCAAAGGTATCCTCTATCCTGTGCAAAGGATTATTGATCTATTTTCAGTGCTGCATTGATGGTGACATTAAGATTACCACAGATCCTGAGAGGCCAGATTTTCTTGGCTCTTGCGATTACTGCTGTTGCCTGTCGGCTCCACACAACCCTAGACGGAAAGCCGTCCATATAATGTAGCTCACTGGCTACTTTGTCCAGGATGGTATAAGCAAACAGATAGGATTTGTAAAGCTTGTGTGTGTCTTTTTCATTTTGGACTACTTTACCCTTGACATGTCTGAGGCTTCCAATGCCGTCCTTGAAAACTGCTGTGACATCATATACAGCTGTAACTTTCTTAATTCGTTGCAGTTGATGGAGATGGGGCATGGAAATCGATTGATCACCAAAGAAGTCGCTGTTGTCTTTGACAATCACGCCCCTATATTGCTGGCTCTCCTATTTTAATCGCACATGAATCAGCGACTTTTAACAGGGAACGGTATACGTTTAAACACGTGGATGAATTTAAGCATCATACTTTCTTCAAAATGCTTCAACCAAACTTTTATTAAAACTGCTAAAAGTTTAAGAGTCACAAGTATTGCTGTTTTAAGGGTAAACAAAGAATGAATGGAGATGAATGTCTTTTCTCTGAGTGTTTTGTATCAGAAAGAAAAAGAAAAACAGCTTGCATGCATGAAATTGTATCCAAGGCTGTAGCAAAATATATGACTGTGCAAATATCTCAGGCACGAGATTTTTTTGTATGTCGTTGCAGAATCAGCATCAGAATCCTTTATTATCGCCAAGTATGAGGACACATACAGGGAATTTGATGCCGGTTTCCCTGAACTCGCTCTGTACAGAATTAAAAACAAACAAAACAATAGTGCAAATAATTTATATACAATGAGGTCCACCTCATTGAATGTACAGGTGGACTTGATTGATAATAGACTAAAGTTCAAGAGTTCATAAGACTGATGGCATACGGAAAGAAATTGTTCTTGTATCTATTTGCCACCATGTTGTTCCAGCATGCGGATTGCATGGTGTCCAAAGGGCCCGAATCGTAACATCGCCGAGGCTGTCTGGGACCTGGAGTAACAGAAGCAAGCGAGATAGACAAAGTCTTCAGATAAACTCTGTCAAGTTCTCCAAGATGCTTGGAACAACCAACCAAATAGTTCCATGGTTCAATTTAATGTCAGAGAATGTCTACAGTACACAACCTGAAATTCTGACTCATTGCAGACATCCAGGAGACAGAGTGAAAAAACACGAAAGAATGAAGGACAAGAAAACGTTAGAAATCTAAAGCCACCCTCCCCTCTCCCGCGCAGAAGCAGCATCAACCCCTCCCTCCACATGTTCCAGCAGGAAGCATCAGCACCCCAACCAACCACCATGCAATGGCAAGTGCCTAGAGTCCGTGAACTATAGAGCAAAGGAGATGCGTGGTTCGATATTCTATGTTCTAAGAGGTAAGAATGGTCGCGTAGGAAAGAACCCACTGTTGACGTCACTTGCAGCGCCCATGCACTGTGTCTGACGTCAGGCGCTATCGGTCGGCTGAGTGTCCAAGAGGTATTCCGTCAGGCACTCCTAGTTGAGGTGGGATTGCGGTTCTGGGTCTTAATCTCGAGCTCCTGCCCGGCGAAGGCCAACCGAAGCTAGGCAAACAGGGAGTGCTTGAAGGCCTGACGGACGTCGCTGTCCGAGAAGGCGCAGACAAGGGGGTTGACAGCGCTGTTGAATGAGGCTAGGGCTACAGTGAATATTGACCAGTTCGCGAAAAATATATGGAGAAGATTGATAGGCAGGTGTAGACAGTGAATAGGAGCCAGCAGATCATAAAGGCGGCGACCGCGGTCAGGATCACACATACAGGCTTACTGGACTTGGCGAACCTGTCCCTGAGCAGCCTCAAGGCAATGAGTGTGTAGCGAGGGATCATAATTACAAAGGGGAGGCCGAAGCTGAAGACGGACCAAATTATCCCGAAAACTGTAACACGCCGGAAGACTGGCAGGCACATGGCGATGGCTATGAGCCAGACCACGAAGCAGGTCGCACGTGCCCATGCGGGGCTCAGATGTTGCTGGAACTAAATGGGGCAAGTACTAGACAGGCAGCGGTAGATGCTGATCAGACATTACAGATATATGCTGGCGGATGCGTTCAGAAGAATAATGGATACAGTAAAATCCTGGGACATGTGGTTAATTTCCCAGTGAGGAGCAGTGAGGTTTCCACCATGAGGAAGAGGGCAAACATTAATACATCAGGTCAGTCACACCCAGATGACTGTGTCGTTGCCCGGGACGCCCAGTAGGAAGATGAGGCTGAAGATGACCACTGACATGATGGAAGGTGCTACCCACTGCATCCTGAAATTACCAGTCGTAAAATCGTAGGAGGGTAGATTCCCAACGAGCGTCGAACTGGACAATCATTCGAAGAGTGACATTGTCAGGTCTATTGGATGAGATATTGTGGAAATTAGAGGGGTGACTAATGGAGGGACGGGGGTTTCAAGAGGGAAGGAGAGAATGAAAAGAGACGGAGGGGACGGTGAGGAGAGACGGCGTGCGGCAGGGAACAAAACAGGACACATCACAACGGCAGTGAAGGTGGAGGAAGTCTACTGCAGCGCAGAAACCTCAGTCGACTTGCATTCCATGCCAGTGGACCCTGTCCACCCGAAATGTCAAGCACTGGTGATGGCTACCCATTTCTCAGACTCTCCAAGTGAAAGAAAGTCACACGGAGTCATTCTCCATGAAGGGTAACATCGAGGGTTATATGGACCCTGGATCAGCCTCTACAAACCACCGATGACTATCGCTTAAGAGAGCATCATACTGGATTTGAGTGATCACACTGCTACCACCGCTAATACTCTCCTCCCTGACCTTGTGGGTTCCCTCCGGGTCATCCTAGATCCTACCACATTCGACAGACCTACTAGTTATTAAGTTATTTGGTTATTGTAAAATTTCTTGTTATTCGGCTTGGGTTAAGTAGGTTGGCTACTGGTGATGTGGGCTCGTTGGGCCAATTGGCCAGTTCCACGTGTGTAGCTAAATAAACAAACAACATTAAAAATAGTACTGGCACTACAGAGCAAAATTCTGTTCTGCACTGCATTGTATCGCTGCCTCAAAACAAAGACAGCAAATTTCGTGACGCGTATGAGTGATGATAAACCTGTTTCTCATATGGGTCTCTAGCGTGTGCAGAGTGTGAGAAGGAGACAGGGAGAGGGGAATGCTGGTTGGGAAAAAGGAAGGGAGAGGGGAAGGAGTGGGAAGCACCAGAGAGAAGTTCTGCAATAATCAGTAAACCAATTGTCTGGAAACAAAAGTCAATAGACAATAGACAATAGGTGCAGAAGTAGATCATTCGGCCCCTCGAGTCTGCACCTCCATTCTGAGATCATGGCTGATCATTCACTATCAATACCCAGTCCCTGCCTTGTCCCCATATCCCTTGATTCCCCTATCCATCAGATATCTATCTAGTCCTTACCTGGTGTCTCGGGGATGGCTGTGTCTGCGCCTGCACAGCTCCCCCACCCCTGGCAATCTTCCTCTGCCACCTGCCCCACTCCCCTCCCGCGGCGCTGCACCTTCGCCATTCCTAACATCTTTTGCTCTCGCTGGATTTACAAACTTGCTCTCCACTCCACGTTGACAAATACATTGCTGTGCAAATGTCTTTGGCACCCCAATTGTGTATATGTACCTAAGACGTTTGTAGAGTACAGTAGACTACGGAAGAATACAGCACAGGGATATTCCACAATATTGGGCCGAAACAACTAAGTTAATAGTCACATGACGTCCAATTCCCTCATACTCATATGCCCATCCAAACGTCTCTTAAAAATCTCAATGTACCTGCCTGCACCACCACATTCGTGCTGGTTACGTCTTCGTTCCTCTCACCTCCTCTCCCCTTAAATATATGTCCTGGGCATTTCAACCTTGGATAAATATACTGTCAGTCAACTCTATCTCTGCTTCTCATAACCTTATAAACTACTTTACCACTGTTCCACTACTACCACTACTAGCATTACTAGTATTATTGCTACAACTACATTGCAGGAACAAGCCATTGGCCGAGTAGGCCATGTCTACGATTTTCCTATTTGCACCAATAATCTTTGCAACCCTTTTAAACCGAGACCCTGCGTGTCTCATCTGTTCATGTGCCTGCATACATATCTCTGAAACGTTGTCATCGGATATGACGTTTGCCATTCTGGCAGCCTCGCTGAAGCTGTCAACTGATTATGGACGACATGGCAGCATAGTAATTGGCATAAATCTGCTGAAGCGCCGGCAAACCAAGTTCGCTGTCTGTCTGTAGGGAGTTTAGAAGTTGTGCCCGAGAACCCGTGGGTTTGTTCTGGGTGCTCTGGTTTCTGCACACATAAGATTATGAGCCGGTAAGATAGAGGGGCAGAATTAGGCTATTTGCGCCGTCGAGTCTGCTCCGCCATTTTCCTTCTCAGCCTCAATCTCTTGCCTCCCCCACCCCGTATTCCAGCATGCCAGGACCAATTAAGAAGCTATTAACATCAGCTTTAAAAATACATAAATATACAGCAGGCTGCTGGAATGAATTCCACGGAATAACCACTCCCTGGCTTTATAAAGTCCTAATAATCTCCCTCCTAAAAGGACGGCCCTGTGTTCTGAGGCTGTGTCGTCTAGTCATAGCCTTCTTCACCATAGAAAACATTTCCTTCACATCCATTCTATCGAGGTCTTTTAACATTCGACAGGTTTCTTTGATGTTTGTTCCCATTCTTCTCAATTACAGTGAGTAGAAGTCTAGGATCATGGAACGTAAGACAAGCTTTTCAACTCCAGAAACTTGAGACGCCAGTAGGTTAATTGACCACATGGGGGCAATTGGTCGGCCCGGAAAGGCTGGTTCCTGTGCTTTATCTCTGAATCTTGTTAAACATTAAAATAAACCTTAAAACGCCTATCCCTTATATTCAGTTCAGTCTCCTTACCTCAAGATGAATTTGAGCCTTACTCGCAATGTTGCTCCTACCATGGAAATGCGATTCTACCTGTCTACACCATCTCTGTAGCTGTCAGGTCATCGGTCAGCGGCTTTCGAACGCATTGATAACAAGCCCAGCCTTTGTAACCTCTGAAGTTCTGCTCACTGAACTGCATATTGACAATCCCACTGTCCTGCCTTCATTGCCTAACTGAGTATAATCTTTCCAAAAACCCTTCCGAAAGTAGTAAGGCTTGGTTTCTTCCGCAACGCAGCCACGCTGATGATTCCTGATCAGCTTTCACATTTCCAAATTAATATAAACCCCGTGGAAATGTATCTCATCTTTCCCTTGAATCTGCGGCTCCGTCTCGGTCTTTAGCAGTTTTGGATACTTATACTCAAACGATAAATTCTCTGGGGCGCACGAAAGTAATCTTCAACAGGACTTGCACAGCGACGGACAGTGAGATTCCTCGAGTGCTCGAGGTACATTCAGGGGTCGTGTCTTGTGCGGAATTTGGATGCTGATTTAGCAAATGTGGGGCCTTGGTTCCGAATGAGCCGAAGAGATGAGTTAGTCCACCTCGGTAGAGACTCTCTGGGTTTGAAATTCCAAGAAGCTCAATATGAGGAAGTTGAAGTGCTGACATCATGAGATAATACCTTACTCAGAAAGCAGTGAAGGACAAAACATTTCCTTTATTTTGAGACGTAAAACAGTTAGAGAGGTCACGCAATTTATTTTTGCCGGACATTATGTGAAGGGACAGTGCAGAGGGAGTTTCTTTCTGAGATTACTCCATCTGGTCCGGGTGACTGATCTATCTCAGACCTTTTAGGTTCCCCGGAACTTTCTCTCCAGGAATGGTGAATTCACACACATCACGCTGGTGTCTTCACAGATGCAAAATACATATTCAGGTCATCTATCAATTCCTGGTCCCCCATTACTACCTGTAGAACACCTATTTACAGCGGCACAGTATCCATTCTCGCCTCTCTTTTACACCTTACTTATCTTAGTATCTTGGTATCCTCTTTAATATTGTTGTTCAGCTTATCTTCGTATTCCATTTTCACCTTATTAATTACTTTCTAGTTTCCTTTTTAAAAGCTTCTTAATCCTCTGAATTCACAGTGATTCTTGTTGTATTATGTGGTTACCGTTTTGCATTCTGTTGGCTTTAACTTCTTTTCTTGGCCACGATTGTTTGATTTTGCTTTTAGAATACTTCGTTCTACTGGGATGTATATAGCTGTGCCTTCCGAGCTGCTTCCAGAAATTCCAGACATTGTTATTCTGCCAACGTCCAAAGTGTTGTTTTCCAATCCATTTTGGCCAACTCCTCTCTCATGACTCTAATTCCCTTTATACGTCTGTAATACTGATACATCTGTGTTTGGCATAATTCAATCATATTATGATCACTTTTCCCTTAGTGTTCTTTTATCTTAAGCTTTTTACTCAATTCCTCAGCGATTAAGACGGGGAGTTCTTACACTTGCAGTTTCTTAGCTCTATCCACAACTACTCAATTCCTTCTTTTCCATTGTCAGCTCTTCCTAATGATTTAATTTCATTTTTTCAGCATCAGACCCACGCCACCCCCTCTGCCCGCCTGTCTGCCCTTGCGGTACATTGCATATCCTTGGACATTATGCTCCTAGCTATAACCTTCCTTCAGCCACGCAAGGATATTGAACCACCTCGGGTTCAGGTGAAATCAATCCCATTTGTACAAGACATACCGTCCCCAGAAGAGATCCCAATGACCGATGAATCTAAGTCCCTGCGTTCTCTCTGCACTAGTTCATCAGTTACGCAATCATCTGCCAATTCTTCCTATTCTTACGATGACTGGCACATGACACAGGTAGCAGTTCAGAGATTAGCACCCTGAAAGTCTTGTTTCTTAGTTTCTATCGAATTCCATAAAATCTCTTTTCAGGACCTCCTCACTTTGTATCCCTATTTTTTTCGCGCCAATACGTCCTAATACGTGTGGCAGTTCACCCTCGTCTTTGGGAATGCCTTGGACCGGTTCGGAGACATCCCTGATCCTGGCAGCAGGGAGGCAACATGCAATTCGTGTATCATTATCATTTCATTTTCTTTGACTATGGAATCTCCTATAGTCCTTTTCACTGATATGGCCCTTGTGGCTAAAGGGATCAGGGGGTATGGAGAGAAAGCAGGTACAGGGTTCTGAGTTGGATGATCAGCCATGATCATACTGAATGGCGGTGCAGGTTCGAAGGGCCGAATGGCCTACTCCATTCCTTTTCACATCTCTGCTCTTCGGAGCCACAGCTCCAGATTCAGTGCCAGAGACCCGGTCACAGTTGCCCCAGCTGCCCCGGTAAGTCCTCCGCCTCAACAGTATTTAATGTTGTATAATTATTACTAAGGGAAACAGCCACAGGTATAGTCTGCAGTGGCCGTGCAGTTCCACTCTTTATCCTGTCAGTCAGCCATTTACTTGTCTCCCGCATTCTACTGTTGCCAACATCCCCTATAACCTCTTTCAAGTACCACCCCATTTTCCCGTATGCGCCGAGGGTCATACAGCTGCAGTTCCAGTTGTTTAATACGTTCTCTTTGGAACTGCAACCCGGTGTAACTTGTTCGGATGTGTTTACCTCGGACTCCGAACATTCCACATCCAACACAGAGTACAACACACTGCCCCTGGAGCCATTGCCATTCCCATTAGGAATGAACAAATAAGAACAAAGAGTGTGTGTGTGTGTGAGAGAGAGAGAGAGGGAGAGAGAGAGAGAGAGAGAGAGAGAGAGAGAGAGAGAGAGAGAGAGAGAGAGAGAGAGAGAGAGAGAGAGAGAGAGAGAGAGAGTAACTTAAAAGCTATTCTTTTCCCAAGGCTGAACTCGCCGAAATCTAAATTAGCCAACGCCACTCAAAACGCTGGCACACCCAAAAGAATGGATGCTCAGGTGGCACTTGAATACTTGAATGATTGTTATTGGCCCTTTCTAATGAATCCCTGTCGCTGAATGGTCAATCTTTAAATTAATTGCCACGAAGATCTGTCTTTAAAATCTCGATCGATCGCCGTCCTGATTGAAACGTAGCTCTTTTAACGGTGATTTTGTTGTCCAGGTCAGCGAAAACTGTCGCTGAGCACTGCTTTTTAAATCTTGAATACGGATCTGAATGAAAGATATCTCTTTTTGCACACTACATCCTGCTGATTGGTATCTCCTCAGCTCAGAGAAACATAGAAACATAGAAAATAGGTGCAGGAGTAGGCCCTTCGGCCCTTCGAGCCTGCACCGCCATTCAGTATGATCATGGCTGATCATCCAACTCAGAACCCTGTACCTGCTTTCTCTTCATACCCCCTGATCCCTTTAGCCACAAGGGCCATATCTAACTTCCTCATAAATATAGCCAATGAAACGGTCTCAACTGTCTCCTGTGGCAGAGAATTCCACAGATTCACCACTCTCTGTGTGAAGAAGTTTTTCCTCATCTCGATCCTAAAAGGCTTCCCCTTTGTCCTTAAATTGTGACCCCTCGTCCTGACTTCCCCAACATCGGAAACAATCTTCCTGCATCTAGCCTGTCTAATCCCTTTAGATTTTTATACGTTTCAATAAGATCCCCCCTCAATCTTCTAAATTCCAGTGAGTATAAGCCTAGTCGATCCAGTCTTTCTTCATATGAAAGTCCTGCCATTCCAGGAATCAATCTGGTGAACTTTCTCTGTACTGCCTCTATGGCAAGAATGTCTTTCCTCAGATTAGGGGACCAAAACTGCACACAATATTCTAGGTGCGGTATCACCAAGCCCTTGTACAACTGCAGTAGAACCTCCCTGCTCCTGTACTCAAATCCCTTTGCTATGAATGCTAACATACCATTTGCTTTTTTCACCGCCTGCTGTACCTGCATGCCCACCTTCAATGACTGGTGTACAATGACACCCAAGTCTCATTGCATCTCCCCCTTTCCTAATCGGCCACCATTCAGATAATAATCTGTTTTCTTGTTTTTTGCAACCAAAGTGAATAACCTCACATTTATCCACATTAAATTTCATCTGCTATGAATTTGCCCACTCACCTAACCTATCCAAGTCACCATGCATCCTCTTAGCATCCTCCGCACAGTTAACACTGCCGCCCAGCTTCGTGTCATCCGCAATCTTGGAGATGCTGCATTTAATTCCCTCGTCTAAATCATTAATATATATTGTAAACAACTGGGGTCCCAGCACTGAGCCTTGCGGTACCCCACTAGTCACTGCCTGCCATTCTGAAAAGGTCCCGTTTACTCCCACTCTTTGCTTCCTGTCTTCCAACCAATTCTCTATCCACATCAATACCATACCCCCAATACCGTGTGCATTAAGTTTGCACAATAATCTCCTGTGTGGGACCTTGTCAAAAACCTTTTGAAAATCTAAATATACCACATCCACTGGTTCTCCCCTACTCATTCTACTAGTTACATCTTCAAAAAATTCTATAAGATCCCTCAGACATGATTTTCCTTTCACAAATCCATGCTGACTTTGTCCGATGATTTCATCTCTTTCCAAATGTGCTGTTATCACATCTTTGATAACCGACTCTAGCATTTTCCCCACCACCGATGTCAGACTAACCAGTCTATAATTCCCCGGTTTCTCTCTGCCTCCTTTTTTAATAAGTGGGGTTACATTAGCCAACCTCCAATCCTCAGGAACTAATCCAGAATCTGAGGAGTTTTGAAAAATTATCCCTAAAGCATCCACCATTTCTTGGGCTTCTTCCTTAAGCACTCTGGGATGCAGACCATCAAGCCCTGGCGATTTATCTGCCTTTAATACCTCCGCGAAACTCTGCCTTTCAGATTCATTCGCCGTTCTGACTGAATTGCAGCTCTTTATACGCGCCTCTGACGATGATTGCCCAAAAGACCCGGGAACCCTCGGTGTAGAGTGAGCCTCTTCTCCCAGGATTGCTACCTTGTCATGTTGGGGAGGATGGAGTGTCCCTGGGGTTTCGTGAGCGCTGCCGTCTGGAGATTAGTTCCAACTCGGGTTTCCCATTGCGGTCAAACCAAGTGGTTTGTTTGGTGGTTTCAAACAAAGAGCCCTCTTAAAACAGTGCGTATTTCCCCCTCTAATTACAGTTGAGTATTAGGGTGTTGTAGCACACTCTCTGAAGCCACTACACAGTCCTTGACAGATTAGGGTCAGGCAGCTGTGCCAAGGAATGCAAGGTGACTCGGGGCTTTTCATTGATGCGGCCTTTCTCTGCCTTCACTGCCATCTTCCGCTAGCGTCACCAGCTCGAGCTCTTCGAACATGTATGAGGAGCCGGATACCGTTGTGCTCCAAGATTTTTAGCGGAATTAGTTAGGTGTTGTGTTAGTAATTTAACCCTGCTATTTTGTGTTTCCTCTTGTAAAGTGTATTCTGATTGGCTCGGTCACTCCGCGTCCTGTTATAATCCAAGCGGACGCCTGATTCGAGCTTATTGCGAATGTATCGAAAGGACAGGCAGGAAGGAGAGAGGACGGCGTGGCTGCATTGGTAAAAAAAGAGAAAATAAATCATTAGAAAGAGGTCACTTGGGGTCGGAAGGTGTTGACTCAAGGTGGATAGAGCTAAGGAACTGCAAGGGTAAAAAGATGCTGATGGGAGTTATATATAGACCCTCTAAAAGTAGTAAGGAAGTGGTCTACAAGTTACAACTGGAGGTAGAAAATACATGCCAAATCGTCAATGTTACAATAGTCACGAGGGATTTCAATATATCGGCAGATAAGGAAAATCAGGTTGGTGTGGGATTCCAAAAAAGGGAACTTCCAGAGTTCCTATGGGATGTTTTTTTTAGAGCAGGTCATGGTTAAATCCACTTAGGAGTCAGCTGTTCTGGACTGGGTGTCTCCCCTAGGGGAGAGTGATCATAATATCATCGAATTCACCCTGAAATTTGAGAAAGAGAAGCTAAAGTCAGATATATCATATCAGCGTGGAGTAAAGGAAATGACAGAAGCAAAAGAGAGGAGTTGACCTTGGATTGTCCCATCTGTAATAATGGATCATAATATCGTTTGTGGGATTTTAACTCTAAAATTGGATTAGGCTTGTATTTCGACTAAGGTATGAATTCTTTTATGAGTTTGTATTTTAAAGCAAGATTTTGGTGAATTATTATTACTATTATGCAGTTGCACAGTTTGTCTGTTTTTTTCACATTGTTTTTCAGTCTTTGCTTTACTGTGTGCAGTTTGTTGTTTGTCTTCATTCTATTACATTTCTGGCCGGATGAGATAAACAGTGATACTCAACGCACAGGAAGGCGGTTGTGCAACGCTTTGTGGAGAGCGTAAGGCATGACAAAGCAGATAAGACTCCATGGTCACCAACTGCGACCAATGAAGACCCTAGCTTGTGATGCTTGGACCCAGACTTTCGAGGTGGAGAGAATGGAATTGCCCCAGTACAACGGCTTTTCTACTTTAAAAACTCTGCCGCGTAGGTCTTCTGTCATTGTTGAATCCGACGAACGAACTCTGGGCGGCACGGTTGCGAAATGGTTGCAGCAGAATCCTTCACGTCGAATTTCCGCTGTGGTCTGTGAGTAGATATCTACGTTGTCTTCGTAACTGCATGGAGCTCCGGTTTCCTTCCACACTCCAAAGACCTACAGTAGACCTACAAAGACCGCCAAATACCCTAGTATTGAACCCTAGGCGGCATGAGTTCGTTCAGCCGGAAGGGGCTGTTATTATGCTGTACCTCTAAATAAAATAATAAAAAATGCAAATGCCTGCCAGATAACGAATCTTAGTTTAGTAGATGGTGACGTAGACGCACTATGAATATAAATTCACTTGGACTCATCAATATCTAGATGGGCATCCCCCACCACTCATGTCTGTAATTGTCTCGTATCCATCACCTCCATTATCAACAACTCTACCAATTTCACTGAAATCAATACCACCTCCCACCACCCCCGCACTTTCGCATACATTTCGATGTCTCATATTTGAATGTGGGAATGCTAGATGCTCGCAATTGATGCATCAGCGTCAATAATTTATTTTCGAGATACAGCACAGTAGCAAGCCCTTCCGGCCCAACAAGCCGATGCCGCAAAACGTTACGCCCATGTGACCCCTCAAGCTCGTCCACCTTTGGACTGTTGGCCGAGACTGGAGCACCCGGAGGAAACCCATGCGGACACGGGAAAGACGACCAAACTCCTTACAGACAACGGCGGGAATTGAACACATGTCGCAGGCGCTGTAAAACAATCCGCTAGCTGCTACGCCATCGTGCCTATTTTTGCAATACAAAAATACTGTCAGTATGTCTACTTTTTGACAAAATAAAGAATATTTCGATGTATCGGCCTTACATTTTCCCCCAGAATTTTCAGTCATTTCTATCGTACATCTGAAGAGAAGTAACTGAAGAATTACAAACGCGACAGATTCTGCACTTGCTGAAAATTCAGAGCCAAACGTTGGAGCTCGACAGGTTTAGACTGCATCTCTGGAAACGGACGAACAGTCGTTGCTTCAGGCGGAGATACATCATTCCTCAGGTTACCTGAACTATTATGTGTGATGTCCAATAAGCCCGGCGCTCTCCGTCCCTGTCTCAGATAGAGAATGGCAGTGGTTTTTGATTATATTTGATTCGGGATACCTCAGCCGTGTCAAGATTTATGAGGAGCACCAGCTGGTTCAAACACACCTGGACATGTTCTAACAACAACGTCCAAACAAATATTCAGAATGCGCCCATTTCCTGAATAGCACGTCCCATGCAAATTATTAATCTCATCCGTTAATACTTCAGATGAACTGATTGGAAATAGATTAATCTGCAGAAATGACTAACCAGGGAATCTAATATGCACCTTAAGGGAATTTGACCATCAGGAGAGACAATATTCGGTCTAAGGATTACCGAAGCAATGCATTAGTTATTGAGGCTTCAAGATCCAAGAATTTTAATGTTGTAAAGAGAACGAAATAATTATTTCTCCCGATCCGCTCCAGCACATAAGCAAACAAATAAGAGAAGGAAAGCAATAATAAAAAAAACAGAATAAATAAAAATACATCATCATCATTATGTGTTACCTCTCATGACATAGGCGAACGTAATCTATGGCGATGATTGCTTTTGGCAAATTTTTCAACAGAAGTGATTTGCGATTGTCTTCTTCTGGATAAGACAGGTGACCCCAGCCATTGTCAATACTCTTCAGAGATCGTCTGCCTGGTGTCTGTGGCCGCACAACCAGGACTTGTGATATGCATCACCTACTCCCAGGGCTTCACGTGCCCTGATCAGGTGTTACACCTTGGACAACCGAGACCTGCGGGCTAGCAGAAGCAAGGAGCAGTTTGCACTTCCGTTGGTAGAGACGTATATCCACCGCAATACTCAGTATCGTTCCAGTAAAGAGGTATAAAAGAGAACGAAATAATTGTTAGCTCAATTATGACCTAGCGCAAAACAACTGAATAAGATCAGGAGCACAATAATTAAAACATAATAATTGTAAATACACATGATAGCTTATTAACCACAGATTGATTGTATGCCCATAAAGTTTCGCCAGGCAAAGGCGTGTCTGCACAGAAGGTGAGTCTGCATGGAGATGATGATAGTTGGAGCTGAAGGATGGAAGTGTGTCAGTGTGGGTTAGTGGGTGGACGCGTTGTTCAGTCTTCGGTTCCAAAGATTCGGAATGAAATGGAAAAGAAAGGCTTTTGAACCTGACGTCGGTGTTACGTAACATGCGGCCGTTATTCTGCGGGAGCTGATTAACCAACCTTTGGAGGGATAGAGACGCATTTGTGGTGTAGCGGGATAGCGCGACATTATTACACTTCGAAGCTTTCATTTTCGTCAATGCCTGTAAAGATTTAGTACATTCAGCATATAGAGAAGTTGTTTTCTATAGTGAGTGAGCTTAGGGCCCTTGTATCGAAGGACGCCTGTGCACTTCATTGCCACAGATGGCTGTGGAGGCCAAGTCATTGGGCATATTTAAAGTGGAGTTGGGCAGTTTCCATTAGCAAAGGCGTCAAAAGTTATGGAGAGTATATAGAAGAATAGGGAAGAGTACATAGAAGAATAGGGATGTAAAAGGAAATAAATCGGCCATAACAAAATGGCAAAGCAGAATCGATGGGCCTGAAAAATCATTTCCACTCACGGGTCTAGGCGCCGGTCATTCGAGGGCTCTGCCCAAGCTGATTGACTTATCCTCTTCTGGGGTTACGTCCATGCCCCAGGTGCCAGGTGTCACTGAAGGAGGGGCACATAATCTCTATGGGACCAATGAGAGATTTTCGAGAACGGTGCCCGCCCTGTTCCCCAGAGGAAATGAGTGCCTTGTACTGTAGATGATAGTAATCTATCTATCTATACATTTCCCTCTCTCTATCCTGGCTCTCTTTCTCTCTCCCTCTCTTTAGCTCTGTATAAATGAGTAAATAAATATATTCGGTATGTATGCGTGCACGCGCGCGCGCGCGCGTGTGTTGTGTTTTAAGCATACCGCCCGCTTCAGAATTCAAAGTAAGTATCATTATCAAAATACATATATATCACCATATACTGCATTTACCTGGAATATAATTTACTTACAGGCATTTACAGTCAATACGAAGAAACACTATATAATTAATGAAAAATCAGCACCACACAAGACAAACCAACGTCCAATGTCCCAAAGGTGACCCAAAAACAAGCTAAGCAAATACAAAAAGAAATAAAATATACAAACAAAATAATAAATAAATAAGCAACGAATGCTTACGGCATGAGTTGTGGAGCAGTTTAATTAACTCCATCAAGGACTGTTTCAAGCCAGTTGTGAAAGGAGGAGAGTTGGGCATGGGGTTAGCAACCCCATTCCGTATAAACCCAGAAACGCCAAAAGAATCTCCAAAGACCTCACCCCTGGGAGGGAATGGTCATACCAATAGAATGGCTATACCCGAGGACAACTTGAAAGATGAACATGTTATTAATTTTAATTAATTCATTTAATTAATTTAATTAAATGTTGTTTATTTTTATTCGGAGATAAATCACACAACATATAACCATTTAACAATTACAGCACGGAAACAGGCCATCTCGGCCCTTCTAGTCCGTGCCGAAGCTTACACGCACCTGGTTCCACTGGCCCGCACTCAGCCCATAACCCTTCATTCCTTTCATATCCATATACCTATCGAATTTTACTTTAAATGACAATACCAATCCTGCCTCTACCACTTCTACTGGAAGCTCATTCCACACAGCTACCACTCTGTGAGTAAATAAATTCCCCGTCGTGTTACCCTTAAACTATTGCCCCCCCCAACTGTCAAATCATGTCTTCTTGTTTGAATCTCCCCTACTCTCAATGGAAAAAGCCTATCCACATCAACTCGATCTATGCCCCTCAATATTTTAAATACATCTATCAAGTCCCCCTTCAATCTTCCACGCTCTAACTTGATATACCTTTCCCTGTAACTCAGATGCTGAAACCCAGATAACATTCTAGTAAATCGTCTCTGCACTCTCTCTATTTTGGTGATATCTTTCCTCTAATTCGGTGACCAGAACTGTACACAATACTCCAAATTCGGCCTTACCAATGCCTTGTACAATTTTAACATTACAACCCAACTCCTGTACTCAGTGCTACCTGATGTATAAAGGCAGCATACCAAAATCTTTCTTCACCACCCTATCCACATGAGGTTCCACCTTCAGGGAACTATGCACCATTATTCCTAGACCATTCTGTTCTACTGCCTTCTTCAATGCCCTAACATTTACTATGTATGTCCTATTTGGATTATTCCTGTCAAAATGTAGCACCAGCCCTTTCTGGCCCAACGAGCCGCATCACCCTTCAAACCCACCTATTCAACATTAGCCTAATCACAGAACAGTTTACAATGACCAACCCGAAAGTCGTTGGACTGTGGGGGAAGCCGGTGCACCCGCAAGAAACTCACACGGACACAGAAGAGAAAGTACGAACTTCTTACAGACGGAGCCAGAATTGAACTCTGAACTCCCCGAGCTGAGGCAACGCCACGCTAACCAATACGCTACCGTGACACCCAAATGTCCTTTGTATACTTCATGTAAACATTGCCCTATTATTGTATTACTTTTATTTTATGAGCTGTGTATGATAAATGTCAAGCCGTTTGCACCTTAGTCACTGAGAAATGAAAGTTAGTTTCGTTGTTCAAAGTTCAAAGTATTCTTATTATTTAAGTACATGTATGTCACCATATAGAACCCCGTGATTCATTTTCTTGCGGGCACATTTAATAAATCCAACAACTATAACAGAAGCAATAAAATACCTCACCAATAGGACGGAAACTAGTGTGAAAATGACAACAGATTGCAAATATAAAAAGAACGAAAGAGAAATAAATGATATAATAATAATAATAATAATAAACAAATATCTAAAACGTGAGATGAGGAGTCCCTGAAAGTGAGTTGAATGACAATAAACCAAAGTTTAATTTTATTTTACTACATTAATGAATGTAAGTTTTCATATCTAAGGGAAATTGCAATTTACTAACTGATGATAATTTCTGTAATGGTCTTCACAGATGTGAAGTGAGTGGTTGATTTAAGGTGACAAGGTCACAAATCCTTCCTGTTCTGGCACATTTGATCTGGAAATTATTATGCGGCAAATGCCTCTCGACCAACATTGCAGGGATGACGAAATATGCCAGGTTCAGTAAACACGACGGATCAGTAATGTAAATATCTTGCAAGGGTCAATTCCAATTGTAATTTGAATCTGTTCAAAACAGCCTGACCAGCTATATTCAAATTATAGATTTCCTTACTAATTGTATTGAATACACTGGAAACCGATGGTATAAATGATGCCGATGTGGCATAATATTGTCTGACTCTGAAGAACAAGTTCACCATTGACTGCACAAAGCAAGGAATCCAAAATTACAGTCGGGGATATACGTACTGAGGTACACCATTCAGTTTTAATTTTCTCTGTTTAAAGTTCTGGTTTGTTATGATGAAATATTGGAATGCTTATATTAATCCAATGAGAAAACTGAGCTATGGTGAAGAACAACTTCCATTGAGCAGAAATTGTTGCCAGAAATGGGAGCAAAAATGCTGATCAATATTAATGAAAGTTTTAGCAGCTTAAACAAATTTTCATTCTGTATTATTCACCAATAAAACTTTCTGCGATGTGTTTTCTATTGGCACAGTAACGCTGCACAATGCCAGCGATGCATGTTCAATTCCCACCACGATCTGTAAGATGTTCTACTGACAGCGTGGATTCCTCCGGGTGCTCCGGTTTCTCCCACATTCCAAAGAAGTTCGGGTTAATATGAAAGACGGGCATAATTTGACGACACGAGCCCCTTGGGTCATTCTGAGTTACTATGTGGAACATCTATTTCCGGCCCATCAAATTGAGCCACGAGCAATCCACTTATTGAATTACAGGACAATTTACACTGGTCAATCTACCTAACATATGATATATTTTTGGAAACTGAGGCACCCGCAGGAAACTCCTGCAGTCCACAGAAGAGTGTACGAACTCCTTGCAGCGGAACCCAAATTGAACACCGACTCCGAAATCTGCAATAGCGTCACGCTAACGATTGATTTAAAGGTGACCAGTTCAGAATGGCTGAAGAGAGCCACAGGATGTTGTCGGCAGGACATAGTCTTCCTTTTTCTTCTTTTGCCAGCTACGCCACTGGCCTTTTGGGCAGCAGTGAAAGTCCTCCATCTCTGGCGGCGTTCACGGTTTCCTTCATCGTGTCAATGTTTTCCTTCGTTTTTCTGTCAGTCTGCAAGTCCCGGGTTGTTATTGCATACTGATGTAGAAGGCTTCTTCATTGCTCTTTTCGTAAGAGTTTTTTTTTTACCAGTGTTAGGAAAATTAATTTGCTAAGGAATTTCAATTAAAGTTGGTCACCGATAAAATGGACCCAGACTTCAAAGTGACTGGAGATATCTTCACTCATGAATATGGGGAGGATAGATTGCTAATAGTGCGATCGCCAGGTCTTTCAAAACAATGGTCATGGCATTTTTAATATATGCGCACAGAAAATCAATTATATCAGCCAAAGCTTCAAAAAAGAAGATCAGTTCTTCAAACTTTATCGCATCCTACTAAGATGCCAGCGACAACCTGTCTTGTCTTCCCACAGAGAGAGAGGCTGTTATTCAACCTTGAAACAAAGATAGATTATTGAAAGCTTACTGAGATCCCAAGGCCGAATGGTGAATCTTTATTTACGAAATTATAGATTCATTAAATCCTTAGATCCAGTACTTCCTGAAAGTACATAGGTATAATTTGCTTTACACGTTAGTAACCGACAGGTGAAATAAAACGAGGACACCATTTATTTGACAGATATTTGATAGCCCACGGTCCTCCCACAATTTATCACCTTCCCTGTCTTCATCTTGTTTACGAGGCTGTGTTACGCACAAAGGCGAGCAATAGGCATATTGTTATTAAATGAGGGAGCAGGGTGTTAGCGACATATTCAGAATGTTCTTTCACAACCTGTCGGTTGTTAGCCTTGAGTTGAACCACCCAAGCTTGAGAATCGTGCATCACTCTCATCTAGCCTCCACCCCTTGACCTGTCTTGCATGGGTGTCCGTACCAAGAGCTAAAGTATAAAACCAAGACTGAAGCAAGCCAGCTCTTTTGGGTCATTGAGGCACAAGAGCCTCCAACTCACAACACGGTTGTGCTATTCTTGCAGCAAGTGCATATCCACAGCGCAAGAAGTTCTACAGACGATTGAAATCCATAGTGATCGGCATAAAATGGTGAAAGAACTCAGCAGGTCATGGTGCATTTATGGAAAGAAATAACGAGTTGACGTTGCGGGACACTTAATTGAGACTGGAGAGGAAGGGGCAGATGTCAGAAGTTGGGGGAGGGAAAGGGGTACAAGATGGCAGGTGATTGGTGAAACTATGTGAAGGGAAAGGAGTGGCATGCAGTGGAATGGAATAAGAAGCCACCCACCTGATGGTACGATCAACGATTTCTCTGACTGTGTATAATTGATCGCCCCTCCCGGTTGTCTCTTTTCCCACTCCTCATTCTGGCTCGCAATCACCCCTTCTCTTCTAGTCACCTACTCATTATGTTTCCTCTTTCCATTTTCCCCTCGGTCCACTCTGGTCTCCTTTCAAGTTCCTTCTTCTTCAGCCCTTTACCTTTTCCAACTATCACCTTCCAGCTTCTCACCTTATTCCCCTCGCCAACTCACTTCTCCCTCACCTGGACTCACCTATCACGTGCCAGCTTGCTTTCTACCTACTTTCCCATTTGGATTCTTCCCTCTTTCCTTCCAGCCGCGATGTTGGCTCTCGGCCCTAAATGTTGACTCTTTATTCCTTTTCATAAATGCTGCCTTACCTTCTGAATTTCCCCCGCATTTTGTGCATATTACACAGTCAGAGATACAGTTTAAGACGCAGTGGTGGAGAAAGGAAATAGAATAAAGAAATTATCTGTCACGAGGTGTAAAGAGGAAACTCGAAATAATATTGAGAAACGTAACGGTGAGAAGAAGAATAAAAGGAAGGCTGCCAATAGACCCAACGCGCTGTCGATCAGTCACATGCGCCTTTGGCAAATACTTGCAAACGATCTGATACGCTGATCCTCCCAGGGATAGACGCTCTATCTGCTAAAAAAAGAATGTTACTATTTATCTCATCCATGGCTCTTATGGTTTTAAACCTTTCTCCGTCCTCATCCTCAAGGTATAAAGCCCTAGCATAGGAGGGGCGTCCATAAAGCTGCATCGAACTACATTGAATCGGCAGGGGCATACAGTATATAGTGAAAGCGGTCGTTTTTAGCGTCGGGAAATCAAAATCTAGGGACCAGAGTTTTAATACTTCAGGCAAAATGTTCAATAAGAGCACAACGGCAACATTTTTTTTGCCACAATGGCGGTAGATAGATGGATCGATCTATTAGACGAAATAATTGACGCAGTATCCTCATAGAGGGATCAGAAGTGGATAAAGTGAGCAGCTTCACGCTCCTGGGTGTCCATCTCTAATTTTATTATTATTATTATTATTATTATTTTTTTTTTCTCTCTGCTAGATTATGTATTGCATTGAACTGCTGCTGCTAAGTTTAAAAATCTCACGTCACATGCCGGTGATAATAAAACTGATTTTGATTCTGATTCTGATATGTAAGGTACAGACATATATTCAACACAAACATTTCGAGCAGTATGAGTCATGCCTTGAAAAGTTATATTATTTTGAACATCCAATCAGCGGACTTTTTTTGGGGAACCCTTGTACTTATTACAGTAGTCAGTGAGTGTACGTTCGGAGTCTTTTGTTACTGCAGCACATCCACTTCAAGGATCGACGTGTTGTGTGTTCAAAGATACTCTTCTGCACACCACTGTTGTAGCCTTTATGTCAGGTTGAACCAGTATGACCTATTTCCTCTAACCTATCTCACTAACAAGACATTTTTACCCATAGGACTGCTGCTTCCTGGATTTATTATTTTTTTTTTGCCTTTCGCACCATTTTCTGTAAACTCTACAGACTGTAAAGCGTGAAAACTCTAGGAGATGAACAGTTTCTGAGATACTCAAACCACCCTTTCTGGCACCAACAATCGTTCCACGGTCAAAGGCACGTAGATCACATTTGCTCTGATCACGTCTTGACTTTTTCAGCTTGCTTTTATGCATTGTGTTGCTGCCACATGATTTGCTGATTCGATTTTCGTATTACCGTGCAGGAGTACAGGTGTGCTTAATAAATTGGCCAATAAGTGTAAACTACATTTTGCTCAGCCTGGACAGATTTTGCCCGAAGCGGTTTTACAGAGTGTGTGAATATGACATTATAAGATTGGGTAGAGTATGTGTTCACCGCGGGGTGATGGGACTGGGTTGGATAGGCATCTTCCAGTTGGGACAACAGATGTGTTCTTGTGATCCAGACCCCAATAACTGAGGCAACCCCTCTACCACGTGTTGGCATCTTTAAAATGACATCGTCCAAAGGCGATACCTCGCGATGGCGGAAACCATCATTTAAGATCACCTATCACCCAGGACATGTCCTCCCCTCATTCCTATCATCAGGGAGGAGGTGCAAGAGACTGAGGACACACACGCTACAATTTAGACACGACTTCGTCCCCTCGGCTATCAGAGTTTTGCATAGAATGAACATGTATTCTCATGGCTCTCATGCTTCCTCCAGTGGGATTATCCAGAACTCGGGGGCACAGTCTCAAAATTGAGTGGCGACCTTTTAGAACAAACATGATTTGCTTTAGTCAGAAAGTATTTAATCCGTGTGGTGCTCTGCCACAGACAGCAGTGGAGGCTAAGGCCTTGGGTATATTTAAGTCGGAAGTTGATAGTTTCCTGAATCTTCAGGGCATCAAAGCATATAGCGAGAAGACAGGTGTACGGGGTTCAGTGGGATCCTTGCTCAGCCCAGATAGAATGGCGGAGCAGACTCTATGCGCTAATTGGCCTATTTATGCTCCTATGAGTTATGGTCTCCACCAATATGTTTGTCATCTTTTAGCAATACTGACTAAAGTTAAGTTTTTAAAATATATGTCTCATTACAATTTAAAGTATTTGTATTATTATGTATATAAAAGTATTGTTGTCGCGGAACAGCCAGTGATAATAAACCTGATTCTAACACATTTTATTCTCTTTCGCACCTTCCGACAGCAGAATGGAATGGTTGATCGAGGCCCTGGCCGTCGGATTCTTCGGGGTGTTCGGAATAATGGCCAACGTCTTCATCCTGCTCACTATGCTTCCGGGATCGGGTCAGAGCGGTACGCCTCCTGCCGAAATTATTGTATGTGGTCTGGCCCTCGCCAACATCGTCACCATCGCAGCTGCGGTGATCCGGATGGCCGTGGATTTCGTTCACATCTTCTGCGATCTCCAGAAAAAGGTCGCCGAGTCCTTCCTGACACTCTGTCATTCCCTGAGCTTCTGGGTTAGTGCCTTGCTCTGCTTCTTCTACTGTGTGAAAGTGGTCAGTGTCTATCGACCCTTCGCCAATAAACTAGCCCAAGTCATCAGCAGGAAGGCTAGCCTTTGGGTCACCGCGACAGTTTTGCTCAGCTGCGCCCTCGGAACTCTGGACTGTTACCTTACCAATGTAGCCATAACCTGCCAATATCAAAACGGCTCCTTTGATATCGACTCAATGAACCTCTCCCAGTCAGGAAATCGCGATGCAATCGAAGAACTGGATATGTACATGAATCTAATCTTGGGAAACGCGGTCCCCACCGTCTGGATGTCCACGTCCTGTGTTTGCCTAATCTCAGCGCTCTGGCGGAACAGTCGTTCCTCTTTGAAACTTACTCCCAAGGTTAAACATCAAAAGAGCCACTACATGCGCATAATAGCTATGGTGTTTTGCCTTTATCTGTCATTTCTTTTTATTCTTCTTGCAAGAATAATATTTCTCTTCTGCGTTATTTCTCAGACTTTGCTCTGCTCCGTTATGCTGGAGGAATTGTTTGACTTCACTTACCTGTATGACTCTTTCTCCTATGCGGTCTTGAATCCCGTCATAATTATCTGTGGAGTGTGCAAACTTCGTGATAGAGTGAGCAGATTCTCCTGCAGGTGGGACACCTCCCAGCAAACAGAAGGTAGGGCGTCCCTGTCCGTAGTTGGCAGATTGCCGGAAAGTGTAGGGGGGCGTGCCATAGATTCACAGTGGGACGGATAATGATTGCCTCCTTCCTGTCACCTCTATCCAATCTGACCTCTTTCATTAAAAAGGCGTTTTGGCCCACAGAACACTGTAAACTCTGGAGACTGTTATACATCAATATCCCAAGACATCACCAGTTTTTGAGACATTGAGGAATATATACGGAGACAAATTAAGGAAATGTAGAACAATAGGATTTTTGCCTTCGGGGATCTTCATTTTCCTTTATTTAAATAGGACTTTCGTATGCAAGAGTTATCGATAGGACTGAATATGTCAGGAGCATTCAGAGGTATTTTTTAAAATCGATAAGTAGACTTATTTAGGTCCTCACCCACACCCAGCGCATTGCGGCAAAGAAATCATCCCTCTTTATCCAACATGAGGAGCGGATGTCCAGGAGTTGGCTAATGGGTATGGTGAAGTGATCCACCTTTCAGTGTATGAACAGCTAGGGAACAGCGACAGAACTCCTTAAGTTTTATGAACAACTCTGACGTTCCGTGAGAGATTTACACTGGAGCGGCATAAAATAGAAGATCAGTAGGCAGGAACCAGGGAGGATTATTTGGTATGAGCTGCTTTGGACAGGTCTACATCTGACATGTAGAGGGTGGTTAAAGATCAGCGGCAGGCAGTACGGGACAGGTATGTCCCAGTCAGAAGGAAAGACAAGGATGGCAAGGTAAGAGAACCTTGGTTAGTCGACAAAGGTGATGAATGTAGTCAAGAAGATAAAGGGAACGCGTGTAAAGCTAAGGAAACTTGAATAACACAGAAACATGGAGGACTTATTAGGAAACAGAAAGGAACTCAAGAAAGGTATTGGGAAAGCCTGGAAGGATCACGAAAAGGCCTTGGGGAGTACGATTACTGAGAATCCCAAGGTATTCTATGTATACATCAAGACCAAGAGTAGAACTAGGAGAACGTTAGGACCACAAGGATGAAGGGGGAGGATCCCTTTGCTTGAATGCTGTGAATTTGGGTGATGTCCTAAATTGTACTTTTCATTAGTATTTACCAAGGAGAACGACGAAATGGATCGATATGGTAAGGTCTGCGTATTGATACGGTAGCGAATTGCTGACAAAGGTGGGCGTAGTCTTGGGTCTCTTAAATACCATCAAGGTGGATAAGTCCTCAGGCCCTGACGCGATGCACCCGAAGTTATTGAGGGATGTACTTTAAGAGATTACAAGGTTCTTGACCATTATTTTCGTGTCCTCTCTAATCACAGGCGAAGTATTGGAGGACTGGCAAGTAGCTAAAGTGTTCCATTATTCAAAACAAGAACCAGGGAATATACCTGAAACTATAGACCAGTGAGTCTCACGTCAGTGGTTGGGCAGTTATTCAAAGGAATTCTTAGGGTTGGGATTTATGAACATTTGCAAAACAATAGCCTAATTATGGACAGCCAGCATGGTTTTGTATGTGACAAGACTTACTAAATTGAGTAAGCTTTTCGATGAGTTGACAATAGCGATCGATGAAGGTGGAGCTTGGATGTTGTCTAAATGGATTTTATTAAGGTGTTTGAGAAGGTTTCTCATGAGAGGTTTGTCCAGAAAAGTTCAGAGACATGGGATCGATGGTGGGTTTGACGTTTGGATTCAGAATTGGTTTCCCTAGAGCAGACAGACGGTAGTAGTCGAAGTGACCTATTGTAGCTGGGGGTCTGTGATTAGCGGATTCTTCAGTAACTCTACAAGAATATTTGTGATGTTCATAAATGACCCGGATGAAAACGCGGATGGGTAGGTTAGTACGTATGCAGGTGATATCAAGATTTGTGGTGTTGTGGATAGCCTATGTACCACCATGGTGTCCACGGCTGCGCCAGTCTAGGGAAGAAATCCTCCGGCCCAGCGAAACACGGGAGATATTTAGGCGCGCTTCAACCCTAAACCGCTGTTTGTGTGGCTGCTGTGTAATTCGTTACCCTGATACAAATTAGCACAACGTAATAAGAGTGAGTACATCGCCCATGATTAAACGATTATCTTTATGACTCTTAATTTGATTAAAAGGTTCGTAAAGAAAAGAACAAAAAAGGAGAAAAGGGCCCATTTTAATGAAACAGACTAATGTGCACGAATTGGAGCTCACAGTTTCCTCCTCCTGGCATCTTCCTTCTTCACCTCGTCTCAAACAAAAGCCCCAAGCACAAACTTAGTATCCCTCACCAGAGAAACCTCCCCTAAATTCGACCATTCTAATTGGATGGCATACATTTCTCCTCATCCCTTACCTTCAATAATAACTCAAACGTAAACTGAAGACAGAGCAAGATGAAATCAAGCTGCTTTCACAGACCTGCTAAAATGAAATACATACAGCATAACAGTAAAAATATGAACCACGAAATTACACTCTCCTGTATCAAAATAGTCATGTCCTCATTACCCCCTTATCTAATCAAAAAACTTCTTCAGTTTTAGACTCTCCTTGGGAAACTTCTGGTCTATATATTGCGAGGCCTACCCTGGTATATCACTCATACCTTCCTGCAACTCGGTTCCCTCTGCCACTTGGCTGTGCTCCTCTTCAATCCCTTCATGGCCCAGCTGTAAGCCTGCCTGAGCACTGCTAATCGAACCACCCCTATGTCACCTGCTTCAGCGTGAGAAAGGTTGGGAATCTCTTCCTCAAGGGGAAGGAGATGGACAGCAGCCCCATTTCCTCATCCTCCGCGTCCGTATCCCATTCAGAGGAGGGCACCGGTTTAATACTTACTGCTGCTGGACCTTCAGCACCCCTCCACGTTGCCTCAGAGTCCTCTTACTTGCTGTAAGGTCCAACTCACACTCCGGGTGAACACGCACCTCATAGAAGGTGATTCCGATGTATAATCTTGACAGACCCATTCCCATCCTCTGGTTACACGCGGAAAGCTAAAGTGTTGGGCATCTGACTCTCGACTACATAAAGCATTACCGCCCAGCGGTCAGCTAACTTATGCTTCCCTGTTAGTCTCAAATTCGTTATGAGGATTCGGTCTCCAGGCATGAGATGAGAGAACCTAACCTTTTGATATATCTCCTCATATTTCCTTGATTCTGCTTGTCAACCGCGACCTCCGCTAAATCATAGGTCTTTTTTCAGCTCCTTTCTCATATCAGACACATACTCAGATAAGTCTTCGGTGGTAGGCCTTCCTCGCCAGTCACAAAACAGAGATCTGGAGGATTATTAAATATGGACAGTTCCTTTAAAAAAAAGAGAGAAAGAGAGAGAGAGAGAGAGAGAGAGAGAGAGAGAGAGAGAGAGAGAGAGAGAGAGAGAGAGAGAGAGAGAGAGAGAGAGAGAGAGAGAGAGAGAGAGAGAGAGAGAGAGAGAGAGAGAGAGAGAGAGAGAGAGAGAGAGAGAGAGAGAGAGAGAGAGAGAGAGAGAGAGAGAGAGAGAGAGGGAGAGAGAGAGAGGGAGAGAGAGAGAGCAACAAAGGCCTATGAGTTGCCTTGGAAGCAGCAAGGCAGAGCTATATGATGGACAGCTGGTGTTCAGCTGTTGTGGAATATATACAAGGCCATCTGGCTTTGTAATCAGACACACCAGAGATATGGAAGACACTGACACTGGTTGAGGTTTGTGTGCCCACGACAAAGGTGGAGTTTTTGCTCACAGCATGGACAAAAGGGGTGACTGGTGTAAAACTATAGATTTGTTCAAGCTTCGCCTGGGTTGATAGCTTTACCACGTAAAAACGGCATTCTCTTTTGTGTGCTCACAGTCAGTAACTTTAATAAGTTTCGGGAGCAGGAGGACGCCGCGGAATATTCGACGGCGTCGGCACTGGGAAAACACAACATCTCTCTCTTTCTTCAGTCTACTAAATTCAATATCCGGAACTGAACTGACTTCACTCCTATACTATCACAAGACTCTATCATTTATCACCTGATCTGGGACAAGCTTGGAAACATTATTTACTCACTTTATATGCATATACACTGCTAACCTGTTTGCCTTTCCTGGGTTTATATTACTTTATTATGTAGTTACTAATAAAATAATGTTGTAACGGAAGACTCAGACTCCAGGTGTATCGATTTCTGCTGGTCCTTTTTAACCCGTTACTGGTTACGTAACAGATGAGCAACCTCGTGTGGCGCCCAAACATCAGACAATATGGCTAGTACACGGTAGCTTCATCTCGCGTACAGGTGTTGCAAGGGATCTCCACCACACAGGTAGAAAGCAACATCCTTCTTCAGGGATCTCTTCCACACAGGTAGAAAGCAGCATCTATCATCAGGGATCTCCACCAAACAGGTAGAATGCAGCATCCATCATTAGGAAGCGCCACCACACAGGTAGAAAGCAGCATCTATCATCAGGGATCTCCACCACACAGGTAGAAAGCAGCATCTATCATCAGGGATCTCCACCGCACAGGTAGAAAGCAACATCCTTCTTCAGGGATCTCCTCCACACAGGTAGAAAGCAGCATCCATCATCAGGTATCTCCACCAAACAGGTAGAATGCAGCATTCATCATTAGGAAGCTCCAGCACACAGGTAGAAAGCAGCATCTATCATCAGGGATCTCCACCACACAGGTAGAAAGCAGCATCTATCATCAGGGATCTCCACCACACAGGTAGAAAGCAGCATCTATCATCAGGGATCTCCACCACACATGTAGAATTCAACATCCATCATCAGGGATCTCCACCACACAGGTAGAAAGCAGCATCTATCATCAGGGATCTCCACCACACAAGTAGAAAGCAGCATCTATCATCAGGGATCTCCACCACACAGGTAGAAAGCAGCATCTATCATCAGGGATCTCCACCACACAGGTAGAATTCAACATCCATCATCAGGGATCTCCACCACACAGGTTGAAAGTAACATCCATCATCAGGGATCTCCACCACACAGGTTGAAAGTAACATCCATCATTAGGGATCTCCACCACACAGGTAGAAAGCAGCATCTATCACTCCACCACCACACATGTAGAATGCAACATCCATCATTAGGGATCTCCACCACACAGGTAGAAAGGAACATTCTTCTTTATGGATCTCTTCCACATAGGTAGAAAGGAACATCCGTTATCAGGGAGCTCCAGTACACAGGTAGAAAGCGACATCCATCATCAGGGAGCTACACCGCACAATAAGAATCAGAGTCCAATATGTTGACTGTACTTGCCCTTTTTGCTGATCTCCAGGGTTCCCAGCATCTTTCGCAAGGACCGATTAAACCTCTCATCTGGGGATAAGGGATAGTCATCGACTTCACGACTCCAGCATGCTCAGTAGCTCATGTATGTGCCTACTTTCGAAATCTCGTCCTTGATCGTTATATATCCGCCTCGGAAGGCCACAATAAATGGCATACTTCTCCTATATCACTTTAGCCACTTTGGAGACCCTCTGATAATCGGTAGGCAAGACCTGTGCGTATCTGATATAATGATCCGTAATGACCAAGGCATTCGCCGTGTTGCTGATATCTGTGTCCATTGACAGGAAATCCATTAATACTAGGTCAAGTGGCCTCGCACTTTGCAAGTGGGACAACCGACTGGCTCTCATAGGCGGCATTTTCCTCCCTATACATCGAATGCACGACTTGCAGTACTCCTCGATCATTGCCAGGGCCAGTTAACCGATCTCTGAGTAATCCACAGGTCTTATCAACCACCAAATGGCCAGAATCATCATGATGCAACTTCAACACTATCCTCTGATACTTCTCAGGCAGAACCAGCTGGGAACGCCGAGGCTGCTCCAGAGGCGACGAAACCCGGTAGAGGAACTGGTTCCTCAACTACAATCCGGGCCATACGTGTTTCGTACTCTCCGCTGGGGCCATGTCTCCTTTTTCGTCCGCTGACCAAACGGTACCAATACACGGGTCATCTCGCTGAGCAGCTGCCACTTCCCAGGACTCAATTCCGGCAATTGGTTTGTCTTCAGAGCAGTCAGCTTGAGGAAGCTTGTGGAATAGCACCACCAGAAGCTCCCAATTGATCTACCGCTCAATCCTGCCCTTGCCTTTCTTTTGCCTTCACCGTGTTTGGAAAACCGGCAATGGCTTTCATTCCTGGGGCAAGACTTTTTCACAGAGAGCGGTTAGTAAATAGAGTGGATACCTTACAGACTTTTAAGAGACTTTTAGATATCAAATAAATGTGAGGAAAATAGACGCTGTGTAGGCAGAATACATTAGCTAAGCCCTGATTTTGTACAACAAATATTCCACGATCAACGTCACGTTCATCTCATTTCTTCCCCATTCTGATGTTTAGTCTGAACAACAATCGAACCTCTTGACCTGGTCTGCATCCTTTTATCCACTGAGCTGCTGCCATATGATTGGTTGGTTAGGTACTTGCATTAACGGGCAGGCATACAGGTGTATCTAATAAAATGACTATTCCGTATGTACATAGCAACATGCACAAAACAAAAAATAACAGTCAGGACCTTCAGGTTCATCTTCATTAATTAAAAAATGGTGTACTCTGATCACAACAGAGGTAGCGTGACGAATTCCCCGAATTCGGGGTTTAATTCGGGGTTCGACAGTTTAAGACAGTCTTAGACATTGTAAACACTGCAGCCTAGCGGTAAGCCGACAGTATTACAACTCCGGGCGTCGGATTCGGAGTTTATTTCCCCGTGGAAGGCGTCGGGCTTATCCTGTTGATCCGGTCTTCCCCCACAGTCCAAGGTCGTACCGGGTAGGTTAATAGGGCAGTGTAAATTGTCCCGTGATCAGGTTAGGCTTAAATCGCTGATGTCTGGTGGGGTGGACGGCTCGAAGGGTCGGGAAGGCTTACTCCTCGCTGATCTGGCAAATAAATGAACGAATGAACAAATAAATAAACCGCCAAATAAATCAGAGGATAGATAGATACTGCAGATAGGTAGACAGATAACATATTAATAAAGCGATAAAGAATCTCATACACAATGGCCCATACTGGTAGGATGTCAGTTTTAATAATTTTAAATTTTGAATTGTCAACAGTTTTTCGAATAAGGACCTCCGTTTATTTTTCCCATGAAAGTTGTTATTCTACCCACTTCAATCGAAGAAGATAACATAATAACTGACTCATTTTCTCACTGTCGTCGATCTCCGTCTTTGACGGTCGATGTTATACCACCCTCTAGAAAACTAATGCACGACCAATCTTTCACTCCTCATACCGACGCAGCCATAATCCTCTACTATTATTTCATCTATTCTATGTGCGTAAGGAAGTATATTTAATCTCTCCAATACGTTAGTCACAACACCACCCTCGGAAAGTAAATTTCAGGTATACACTTTGTATATAAAAAAACACAAAACCTTTGACATCTCTATTTAATCCTCGTGTAGTTGCTTTGAATGGAAGTCCTGCAGCATTCGCCATTGTCGCTCTGTGATAGAGCCCTTTGTTGTCCACTCCATCTACGCCTCTCATGCTTAAGGAGAAAAGCTTTAGCTGGATGAACGGAATCAGACATGCTCTCTAACCCAGGCTGTATCTCGGCAAATCTCTTCTGCACCCACTCTAAAGCTTTCTCATCAGTCTCTTAATGAGGATACCAGAACTGAACGCAGTATTTCAATGGTGGCCTAATCAGTGTTTGAAAGAACTGCAGGAATACCTTGTGGTCCTTGAAATCAAACCCTGCCGTTAAGTTCGACTTTCCGAAGTGTATCAGATGACATGCATTCGGAAACTTACTACGCTACACACCCATGTCCTCATCCATGCCACTTATATAAAAAAAACTCACACAGAGCAGGGATCCCAGAACATGTTTTTGGAGAACACGTTGCCGAACTCCAGGCAGAATATACTCCATTTGACGACCATGAGACCATAAGACATAGGAGCAGAATCGGGCCGTTTGTCCCATAGAGTCTGTTTCACCATTCCATCATGGCTGATATATTATACATCTCAGTCCATTCTCCTGCCTTCTCAGTGTAACCTTTGACTCCATTACTAATCAAGAACCAAAAAATTTCTGAATTATATACACCCAATGGCATTGCCTCCACAGGCGTTCGAGGCAGAGGGTTCCACAGATTCTCCACCCCCTACATGAACAAAGTGGCAAAGCTAGTGTAGGTAGTGACAAGCTTTACAAATAGCATCTATGATGTTATTTAATTATATTTCATTTAGAGATACAGCGTGAACAGGCTCTTCCAGCACTTCGGGCCTCGTAGCGCATAATTTATTTACTTAACCGTCACTTAATCACAGGTAACTTTACAATGACGAATTAACCTACCTACTGGTACGTCTTTGGACTGTGGGACGAAACTGGAAAACCCGAAGGAAATCCATACAGTTAGGGGGTGCCATGAGCTCTGCGAGGCTGTGCACCTGTACTTGTTAATTCTCATCTAATCTAGAGTCGTAAGGAGAGTCACAGTGACATTGAGTACAGCACAGAAACAGGCCCATCGGCCCATCAAGTCCATGCTGAAGCCATATACGCTGCCTACTCCTTACGACCTGCAAGGGGGCCATAGACCTGCATATCTGAATCTAATCTTCTGTTAAACGTGGAAATCAAGCTTTCATGCAACATGTGTCCTGGCAACTCGTCCCAAACTCTCAGGAGCATCTGAGTAAAGAAGTTTCCCTTCATGTGCCCCTTAAACTTCTCACCCTTGCACCCTTAACCCATGCCGTCCGGGTATAATCCCAGTGAAACCCAGTGGAAAAGGCTGATTTACATTTAACCTATATTTTCCCCTCATAATTTTGTATGATGAAGGCATCCATTAGTCTCGCAAGACCATGGATCAGCACCTGGAAAGTCCTCTCCAGGGCGCAGGCCTAGGCAAGGTAGTATGGAAGACCGGCAGTTGCCCAAACAACACGTCTCGTCTCTCCACGCCACCGATGCTGTCGAAGGGAAGGGGAAAGGGTAAGGGTAAGGGCTGATACAGCTTAGCACCAGTGACGACGCAGGAGTTGCCGGAACGAGGTTGAAGGCAACGTCGGACTGCCTTAGGGACTCCAGCTCCAGATTGTCCTCAGGGTTCACTCCCGAAGCCTTTCCCATAAGTGGGTATGGTCGCAAGGTTTGAAATCAGAGTTTTCCCTCTCTTAGATGAGTTGCCTTCCCAGGCTGACGAGCTCCATCCACCCGAAGCACTGGTTTTAAGGCGCCCGCCTTCGCTTCTGCTCCTGTCAGCAGAAACTGTTCCGCCGGGCTTAGAGACTAAGCCACACGAGAAGGCCAGGAGTTGGACTTGGTTGTCAGAGACTGAGGTGCATGCCGTGAGGAGCACTTTTAGCTAGTGGGAGCTTGTCTCCACTACCATTCCTCGGCTTGACAACCGAGGAACTTCTAACTTTGTATGCCTCTAACAAATCTTCTTTCAGTCTTGTACATTCTAACGAAAGCTCTTGTGCTTTCACTTTCATTTTATGAAACTTACTTCGCCCCCGGCAAGCCTCAGGCTCGCTGAGCTCGCTTCTGTCTAGGGGGAGCAGCCTTTGGCCCCGCCAAACTGGGAAATCAGCTTGTGTAGATGCTGTGTGATGTCCACACCAAGCCAAATAACAGACAGTATACCGGATGCGATTAAATCATTACACTTTACAGATCTTACTGCAACTATGTACTTAATAGAGATTGAATATAAAAAGAAAAGTAAAAGGCACCAAACTTTTCAAAGTCCAACCACTTCGTGCACAACCGTTGGAGGTCAGTTAACGAAGTCTTCTTGCCACCATTCGATCCCCTCAGACCTCCTCAACCCGCCGCCTGGGGCAAACAACGGTGGTCAACAAGACGCTCCACACGAATCTGTCCTCGTCTCCTCTCCTCGCCGAAACCCTGGGCTTCGGACCCCCGCTCGGGGTCTGTTCCATCGTCCAGCTTACAGCATCACGTCTCCACACTCTCTAACCCCCTCACGCCGACTCCTGAAAAGCACGCACAATAGCTTACAGACCGACAAGAAAGAATAACATCTATCTCAATTGGTTAACAAATGAACACTATCCTCGTTATCAGTAATTATAACACAAACAAGCTGCGAGAGAAAGCGCTCTCTCATTAGTTAACATAGCAACGAATCATTTTTACTTTTAACAAAACAAAGAAACTATTTTATTAGCCTTAGCAGTAACATAAAAGAAGAAACCTCTTACATTTATTTTAACTGACACGATGTTTCGACGTACCAGGGCTGAGGAGACCCTTCTGCCCGAAGCGACTGGTTTGAAGGCGCTAGTAAACTGCTGCTTCCCTTTCTCCTGTCCGTAGAAACAGTGAGGATGGGAGTAGTAGCTAAGTCACATGTGCAGGTCAGCAGCTGGATTTTGTTATCAGAGGCTACAAAAGGAGCACACGATTGGGAGCAGTTAATAGGTTTTGAGAGCTTGTCCTTATTTTCACCCCTGACTATAACAACCTTAAGCTAGCCAGGCGGAGTCGGAGGTATTGTTCCTCCAACTTCAGAGTGCCTGTCTCCTAGGAGGTCATTGTTACGCCTGTACCCCCCCCACCTCCTTTTTGAGACTCGCATGATCGCTATTAAGTCAGGTCAGGAGACCCAGGAAATGAGAGAGAGATGTTTGGAATGTCCTGGCCCCAGCGATACAAAACCACCGAGCAAGTCATTGCCTCTTGGAGACGGAATTGTGTCTTGAGTACTGTACTTCATGGAAGCCCTCAGGCAACGTGGAATGGCATCATTCCACCCTGATTGACATCTGGGACCCTGTGAGTCAGGATAAAAGAGGCTCTGGGGAACAGCCCTTCACACACGCACCGGGAGAAACGCTGGAAGTTCCGTGACGGCGTTTAATAGCGATAACCGGTGGAGGGCCCACGTGTGTCCTTTCCCGTTGCCCCGGGATTAAGGCCCTACCACGGAAGGCGGCTTAGCTAAAGGAGAAATCAGCCCCAACGTCTCTCGAAGGATCGACATCATAAAAGGAATAGGCAAGTTTTAATCCGTCTCTCTCTCCAACCAAAAGCTGCAGCTTGAATGAACTGAAGTGACTTTTATATTTCCATCGGACAATACATTAACCCCTAGACAACGATAAAGCTATTTCTTATTGATTATTATTATATCCGCGCTTTTAGATTTAGTATTGACGACATATATTATATGTATGTTTGCATTGATATTATTTTTGTGTATTTTTATCAATAAATACCGTTAAAATAGTACCATCAGACTTCAACGGACCTCTCTATCTTTGCTAGTAAGTGACCTAGTTACAGGGTAAGTAACAATCATGAACCGACATGTCAGATTTGGAGTGGGGTGTCGAAAGCAGCAAACTGAATGAAATTTTTACAGGTAACATGGGTAGGAAGAAATACAGCAAAGATATCTGTGAGAGTCGGTGGACAGAGATTTCCAGAGAGCGGATACAGCTGTCAGAAATGGACCAAGTAAACTTAGTGGCAGAGTGGGATAAGAGGTAAATCTGATGAAACTGACGAACTCGGCATAAATAATGCGCTAATGCAGCACAGAAAAATCTGGGCAGCAATATCAGGGATTTGTTGGATCATGGTGAGCTCCTGGGATTTCACCCTCAATAGTCCCTAAAATTTAAAGGTGGGATGGTGCAAAAAAAAATCCACTGAACGGAAGATCAGTGGGAGACCATCGTCTTGTTAACGACAGAGGCCAACGGAGAACGGTCAATCCTGTTCAAGCTGACAGGAAGGGAAAGGTAACTCAAGTAACCACTCGTTAGAACAGTGGTGTGTAGAAGGGCATCTCCGAACGCACAGCACTTCAAACGTTGAAGTTGAGCGGCCACAGCAGCAGAAGATCATGAACAGGAGTTACCTAATAAAGTGGCCACTCGATATGCAGCACTGCGTAAAAGTCTTGGGCACATATATATAGCTAGGGTGCCTAAGATCTTTGCGCAG
Organism: Hypanus sabinus; assembly: GCF_030144855.1. Classification (NCBI taxonomy): domain Eukaryota; kingdom Metazoa; phylum Chordata; class Chondrichthyes; order Myliobatiformes; family Dasyatidae; genus Hypanus; species Hypanus sabinus. The sequence goes on along the minus strand of NC_082729.1, from coordinate 35,067,917 downwards.
TATCGTAGTAATTTTACATATTGCAATGCACTTCTGGATGAAAAAAATGACATTTGTGTGTGATGATAAACCTGATTTTGATATGTCTCCCTCGTGAATTGAGCGTGTGTAGTGGCAGGAAGTGGGGAATCATGGTTAGGAAAAGGGGAAGGGAAGGGAGAGGGAGGGAGCGGGAAGCACATGAGAGATATTCTGCAATAATTGTACTCAGACGATCTTGTCTAGTGTCTCGGGGTTGGGTGTCACTGAAGCCATGCCACCACCGCCCGGCACCCCTTCTCTGTCATTTCTCTCACACCTCTCCCGCCGCATTCCACCCTCGCTAATCGCAACATCCTTTCTTGCTCCCAGATTTACAAACTCTCTGTCCGCTTCACAAAGACAAATTGACTGCTGTATTAAGCATCATAGTAACATACATACGTCTAGGACGTTTCCAGAGGACTGTGCGTAAAAGTATTCTAGGAAAGAGTGGTCTGTTGTGCGTAGTTTATCTCAACTACTCTATGGATCTATGCTCAGCTTGTGTAGAAGCTCTCGGTCTTTGCCCCAGAATGGAATTCACCTACTAGGACATTAGATCTGAGAGGACAAAAGGTTCAAAGGAGGTGTGTGATGTTTCTGAAGAATTTTGCTGGGGTTTGCCCGGATTAATGGGTGAACCATAACGAAAGACTAGACGTACTTGTTTGTTTCGTCTGAAGCGTTGGAGGCTGTGGGAAAATCTGATAGAAGGATATAAGAGAGGCACAGATAGTATAAATAGCAAAAGTCTTTATTTTATCCCAGTATAAATGCCAAGTACTGCAGATTTGAGATTATATTTAAAGGATATGTGTGAATATTAAAGAAAGCTCACATAAGGTTATAATAAAAAAGACTCCACGTCTTTCTGAAGAAAGGCCTCGTGACAGTTAATTATCGGCTCAATATGGATGCTCAAAATGGAATCATGCAAAATGTCACGATATCATTTTCTAATTGTAATATGTGCTCGAACGCTGAGCACTCAATGGTTGCTTTATTATCCAGCGACTGAAAACACTTGTGTGAGATACTTCATTGAGTTTGAACAGCAATCGGCAGTTCATCAACACGAGAATTCTACAGATCGTGGAAAATTTGAGTCATGCACGCTAAATGTTGAAGAAACTTAGAAGGGCAGGGAGCATCTACTGAAGGGAATAAATAGTTGAAGTTACAGGCCGAAGCCCTTAATCAGCGCTGAAACGGAAAAGAGAAGCCAGGATAAGGAGATGGGGTAGGGGAAGGTGAAGGAGCTAGGTATTAGGTGAACACAGGTGAGGGGGAAGGTGAGCCAGTGATGGGAGGGCGATGAAGTAAGAAGCTGAGAGGTGACAGGTGGAAAAGTAAAATGGCAGAGAAAGAAGGAATCTTGTAGGAAATGTGGATGGGCCGTGTGAGAATGTGAAGGAGAAAGGGCACCAGAGGGAAGTGATGGGCAGGAAAGGAAAAGAGAATAGGTGAGCATGCATTAGATTAGGAAATGCAGGAACGGAGAAGAGGAGGTGAAGAGGTTCTCGGAATTTGTGAAATCGATGTTCATGCCTTCAGGTATGGGGCTATCCAGGCGGAATAGGAAGTCCACATCTTGAGAGTGCCCACATCGTGTCAGTAGAAGAGGCCATGAATAGAAATTGGGGACTGGACTGTGTTAAATCCCGGTTGTTGCAGACGGAGTGAAGGGCACCCCAATCTACGTCGGGTCTCACCGATGTCGAGGAGGCCGCTGCTGGAGCACCGGATTTAGCAGATGAACCCTACAGGCTCACTGGTGAAGCGATTAATCAACTGAAAGGACTGTTAGACTGTTAGAATGGTGGTGAGCGAGCAGTTGAATGCGCAGGTGTCGGACTTATTTCGTTTGTAGGGCTAAATGCCAGGAGAGAGATCGGTGGGGAGGGACTATTTAACTCGGAAATTACGAAGAGAGCCATCATTGCAGAAAGTGGAGGGAGGGGACAGTGGGAGATCTTAGGCATCCAATTTCCCAACAAAATCGAAAAACAGTCTGTTAAATTATTAACTACGTTAAATAATGACGGGATTACGTGCAATTTAAATTAAGCCTCGAGTTCTGAGCAAAATGAAAATGTGGTCTAAACGGAACTAGTTAGCACATTTCCTATGATTTTTCTTTTGCAGAAACCTGTAACTTCCGCTATTTAGAAAACGAATGTGAAATGTTCCATGTAAATTTCATCAGGACTTTCAACTCTTTCAACAATTTGTTCTGAGTCACTGCGTAGACAAACGTATTTGTGCAGCATCTGAAACACGTATTTGCCCAGCATCTGAAACACGTTGGCAATTTCCCTTAGGATTAACCTGTAATCATTGGAGCCATTAATTGTGTAACCAGCTTGAAATCGCTTCAGCAAGAAATGGAGAACATACAGCATCCACAGAATGATGAAACATCCCGAGATTGCAAAGAGCAGGACGATCGACCTTCTGCGGCTTTCCATCTCCGGGTCGCTCTGTTTCACTTCCGTGGGATAACTGCGGAGTCTCCTAGGGGCCCGACTGGCCGCCAGAATGTGCCGAACAGTCAGAGCGTTGAAGGAGATAATAAGCAGGAACGGGAGGCAAGGTGTCAAAACGCGATCGGTCCAATCAAATGCTTTCCACAGCAGAAAAGAATAAAGGATATCCCGCCGTTTGCAAAACCAGGGCATGTTGTCAATGACGTACATTGGTTCGTGCAAAAAGTACCAGGGAATGTTGATCACGCAGCCCAAAGTACAGACGACAGAGACAACAATGCCAGCGGTTCTGTGGGTGCAATACTTTGCTTTGAGTGTGTGCCAGCAGATGGCGACATATCGGTCAAGGGTGAACGTGACCTTTAACCAAACCGAACTGTCCCTGGCGGCGTAAATTAACACAGTGCTGAGACTGCGCACGGGGGTGATGGATAGGAAACTACCGGGAAAATAAATAGCGGGAATCCGGTTTAATATCACAGCGGTGATAATTACCAGAAGATCTGTCGCTGCCATGGACACAAGATATCGGCTGATACATCTGTTTAGGCCACAGTTTCCTAGGGACAGGATCACAATGGCCACCATATTAACTGTAAGAGAAACAATTGGATTTTAGTGACAGAATGCCCTTGAAGCAGAAGTAAATCAGATGTTTGAATGTAGAAATTTACAAAGTTTCGCATGTCACCAAACAAACTTATAAAAACTTCTATGGATGCGCTGCAATGGAGATTTTCTTATCTGGCATCACGACCTGGTATGGAAAACACATTGACCAGCAAAGAGAACTTTACATTAAGGGCTTGATTAATTAACACGCGGTAATCAAATATAGATTCTTTATGGAGTATCCCTGAAGAACAGCACATCGTTAATGCGAATATCTGATCACATAATTATGTCGCAGCATCGCAATTCATAATAAAAAAGAAACTTGCAGTCATGGCCGGGGGGGGGGGGGGTTCCCAACCTGGGTTATAGGGATCCCTCTGCTAGTGGTAGAGAACATGTCACAAAAATAAACTTTGGGCATCGCTGGTCAAGAGGTTTAAATGTAGAAGCAAGGTGATCTCAGTGAACTTGACCGTGAATGCTGGTGACAGACCTGCGGCTTGATTATCTCTGAAGCTGCTGATCTTTTGGGATTTTCACACTCAATAGTCTCCAGAACAATAAGCAATTGTTAAAAAATGCAGTGAACGGCAGCTCTGCGGACGAAAATCCCTTGTTAATGAAGAAGAGAGAAGGCTAGACTGGTTCAAGCTGACTGGAAGGCGACAGCAACTCAGATAACCATGCATTATACCCGAACACTCAGAGAAGTGTTAGGTCTCTGTGTCATTTAATGCAGAGTATATTTGCTTCCCAGTTAGCCCATTTCAGAAAATGTCGGCGATATCAGTGCATGAAGAGTTAAAAATTGGATCAAACATTAATGCATGAGGTAAAGACAGTGGTAAAGGCTCATTCACTCATGTTACGGATGCTGCTGCGTGTTGGCAGCATTAAAAATGTCATTTTATTACGGTATCACCTGCCAAATACTTGCTGAACGTTTAGAATGTCAAGAAAGTTGCCGAAAGCAAATGCAGTCAGATTACACTTTTATTTCCCTATTCTCCACATATTAGCATGTCGGTCTTGTCGACGTGAAGCTTCCACAGAACTCTAAACTATTGTTTTTAATATCATTTTATTCTTGGGTTCATTTTGACTTGAATTGAAGGACAGGGTGGAAAGTCGTCTCCATCTCTACTCGCTCTTGAAACAGCAGAATCTGGAGTCTTACGGTTTTGTAAATATTGGTGAACATTCAGCAGCTGTAGTAGGCTGCAAAGGCCTTATGTACCTTTGACTGTGAAACGAAGACCTTTGCACAGCACTGTGTTTATAATGTATATTATGTATTTGTTTCATACATATAATATATCAAAACACCGAAAATGTATTAAAATTTCAAATATCTGCTCAGCCAATCACGTGGCAGCTATTTAATTCATAAAGATCACAAGAGTAGAAGGCATAAGACCACAGATACTTAATTAGTAAGAAATTCTTTACCTGGAACCGCGATCACTGCAAGAGCCGTGTAGTAAATTGCGTACACCAGGCCTCTGGGAGGGGCGAGCATTTTCCGTGACTGTATGCGAGACCAATCACACTTTTGTCGATTTCAGAAGGAGTCTCTGATATACTTGACATTTAACCGGAAATGACAGTTAAATAGGCTCATGTTGTTTACAATTCAATCATGGGAAATGACGTTAATTTAAGACACAGTCAGTGAACAAACATAATATCCGATGTCACAATTAGATTGGCTGCTAGCTAAAGAGCAAAGAGATTTGGTAAAATCCCCAGGAGAGTGACTTCCTAAATTAGGAAATTGCTGCAGTTTTTCTCGCATTCTGATGATTTTGGTGGGCTTTGTGCAGTGGGGTGTGGGTGGTGTGGGGACCTCAACAAAAAATACACTCTTTACCGACCTTGTCATGCCCAACACACCTATCTGAAGATATATTACTTGATTATTTAAATTATATTTATATAATATATAATACATTAATGTGTAATTTTTATACTGGTAAGTTTTCATACACACAAGGGCCATTTTTAAATTCCAAATACAGACCTGCTCGCCATAAAATATCCGATCATCTTATATCGTGGCAGAAACTCGGTTCATAAGGACCATATGAACCAGAAGTCAGAGAAGCAGATTTAGGCCATTCAGCTCATTGATTCTGCGCTGGCGTTCCATGTAGGCTGATTTATTATCGCATTCCTCTCCGTTCTCCCTCCTTCTCCTCGTAACCGGTGACGCCTTTACTAATCAAGAACTTACCAATCTTCACTTAAAGTTCACCCTATGACTTTTTCTCCACTGCCGTCTGTGGCAATTCATTCTGGCGAAAGATGTTACCCTCAACTCTGCTCTAAATGGAATTACTATAATTCTGATGCTGGTCCTAGACTCCACTACTGTAGGAAGTATCCTCTCCATTTCCACTCGATGTCGGCCTTTTAGTATTCGACAGGTTTCAATGACATTCCCCCAACCGCCCATTCGTCAAAGCTCCCAACAGTACAGGCTGAGAACCACCAAACGCCCCTCGTACTTTGACCATTTATAGCCACAGACCGAATTTATTGGGGGTATTTCAAGCAGCGGTTGCTCAGTTCTTGATCAATCAGTTTATCAAAGCTTAGGGGGAGAAGGCGGGAGAATGGAGTTGAAATAACAAATCAGCCACGGTGGAATGGCGGAGCAGACGATCGGCCGAATGATCTAATTCGCCGCGGCCTTATGTTCTTATGACGCTCATTCGTTCGGTTTTAACGGAGCAAAGCAAAATACCCCTGCACATATCCTCCGCTAATGTATTCATGCTGATTTCAGAATGCTGAGACACATAGGGAGGAATACATGGAGTGTTCAATAACAGGTCAATAATTCCAGATTCAGTAGTTGGTACAGTCAATAAGAGTATCACGAAGTTCAGAGAGAACAGGAGAGGTACGCAACAAGTGAATTACAACGTTAACTTGAATGCGTGAATTTTCAAAATACCTACACATAAACCCGAGATTCATTTTCATGCAGCCGTTCACATTAAATGTAAAGAAACACAATAGAATCAATGCAAAACTGCACATTAACAAAATGAAAAACAATCAGGGTGCAAAAGGCAACAAATTGTGCAAATAGCAACTAAATAAGTAAATGTGTTGGTAAATAACTAAGCAAATAAATGTACAATTAGATAAATAGATAAATAGAGAGATTGATAGACAGACAGAAGGTCAGACAAACAGATAAGTATATGTAAATAAATAGAGAGCTACGTAGGCAGATACTTAATAAATAAATAATTAAATAGATAAAAATCTCAATCACAATGGGAATACTGAATACAGTTTTTTTTAATCAGTTTCTAATTTTGCATTGTCATCTGCTTTCGGAATAAGGACAATCCTGTTATGTCTTCCTTTCAAGTTGTCATTCTATCCACTTTAACTTAAGAAGAAAACATAATAACAGCTTAGTTTTGTCCATCCGGTGGATCTCAGTCTTCACCGAGGATGTTATACCACCTGATAGAAACTTATTCCAGGACGAATCTAACACTCCCACCCCCTACGAGCCCCAACCATCCTTTATTATTTCATCTACCATATACACCTAGGGAAATGTGTCTTTAAATCATCCGATGTATTAGTCTTAACACTGACAGTACAGTCCAGGTATTTTATTACTCTCTGCAACAAAAAATGCAACCTCTGACATCCCCACTTAATTTTCATGCATGCACTTTTAACGGATTTCCTCTGGCGTTCGCCGTTGTCGCTCTGGGATAGAGTCCTTTGCTCTCTATTGTAATGATGCCATGCAGCACTATCAAGTCACCTCTCATGCTTAAAGAGAAAAGCTTTAGCTGGGTGAGCTTCTCTTAAAAAAGACATGCTCTCCCAGCCGGACAGCTTCTTGGTAAGTCTCGTTTGCACCATCTCTAAAGCTTCCGCATCCATCTCGTAATGAGGCAACCACAACAAAACGCAATATTTCAAGTGTGGTCTATCAGGGTTTGAAAGAACTGCAACATTACCTCGTGACCCCTGAACTGAAACCCTGTCATTAAGTTCGACATTCCAAAGTGTATCACTTCACACGTTTTCCGAAACTTCGCTAACTTACTATATTGCTCTTCCATTTCCTCATCAATGTTATTTATGAAACATCACGGAGGGCAGGGGATCAGAACAAATTCCTGGAGAACATAAGTCGCCGACCTTCAGGCAGAATTCATTCTATATATCCGACCATAAGACCATTAGACATAGGAGGAAAATCAAGCCATTTGTCCAAAGGCTCTTCTTCATCATTCTATCGTGGCTGATTTATCATCCAGATCAGCCCCATTTGCCTGCCTTTTCAGCTTAACCTTAGACTCGATAACTAATCGAACCTAAAACGCTCTGATTTACATATATCCAAAGACGAATCTCCACAGACGTTCGTGTCAAATAATTCCATTGATTCTCAACCCTTTGGATGAACAAATGACAGTTCATTTGGATGACAAATGAACAAAAACTTAGTGCTGGCTTTGGAAATAGTATCAATGATGTTATTCATTTATATTTCATACAACAGATACAACGTGGAGTAGAGTCTTCCAACACAGCGAGCCTCCAGCCCTGCAACCCATTTATTGAAACCTTGCTTAATCACAGTTAAATTTACAATGACCAATTAACCTACCAACCGGTATGTCTTTGGACTATGGGAGGAAACCGGAGAACCCGAAGTAAATCCATGCAGTTAGAAGGTGTCATCAGCCCTGCGAGGTTATGCACCTGTATCTGTTAATTCTCATCTTATATGGAGTCATAAGCACAGAATTACAGAGACATAGAAAACAGCGCAGACACTGGCACATTGACCCATCAGGTACATGCATAAACCATATACATTGTCTACTTGCTTCGACCTGAAAGTGGACCATAGCCCTCCATATCTCTATCTGAACTTCTGATCAACGTGGATATTGTGCTTCATGCCCCATTTGTGCTGGTAGCGCGTTCCAAGCTCTCAGGAGTATCTGAGTGAAGAAGTTTCCCTTCATGCTCCCCTTAAACTTCTCACCTTTTCACCCTTAACGAAAGCCCACTGGCTGTAATCCCACTGAACCCCAGTGGAAAAGCCTGCTTTGCATTCACTCTATACAAACACGCTGTCTGCTGCACACTGATAAATGCACTGCTGTGCTGAAGTATTAGGCAACCTCACAACTCGTTTTATGAGCCATTTTTATGAACTACTCTATGGGGCTATAGTGAACTTGTGTAGAAGCTCCTGGTCTTTTCCCATGGCTGGTATTGATAAACTAGAGCATTATATCTGAGAGGATAAAAGGTTTAAAGGAGTTGTGTGAGGCTTCAGAAGAATTTCACCAGGATGTTTCTCAGATTAGTGAGTTTGAGCTATAAGGAGAGACAAGACAAATTTTGGTCGTTTACTCCAGAGCGTAGCAGGCTGGGAGAGCTGGGAGTGGGGGGAGATCTGATAGGTTATAAGAGAGGCAGAGATATTGTAAATAGAAGGAGTCGTTATTTTTCCCCAGAGTACAAATGCAGAGTAATGCAGAGCTGAGGTTAAATTTTAAAGACTAGATGCGCATGCACTCCGCGTTTTTCTGAAGTAAAGCATTGTGAAATTTTATTAACTACTCAATACCTATGCTCAAATTGGAATCCTGCAAAATTTCAATGCGGAGAATATTTTCTCCCCAGATAACCCACTTGAGAAAATGTCTGCGACATCAGTGAATAAAGAGTTAAAAGTTGGATCAAACGTTAACACAGCATGATAGAGACATTGAACGCATTCACCCCGGTCACGGGTGCTGCAGCGTGTTCCAACATTTAAAAACGTTATTTAATTACTTTTCTACCTGCCACATATTTGCTGCATGTTTATTGCGTCATGAAAGTCGAGCAGTTAACTACCTAAAACGAATGCAGTCGAATCACACTTATCATTCCCTACTCCCTGCACACATGTTGATGCCGCTCCTATCGACCATCTTTTGCCGAAAACAGCGTTATGAATTTACATGACTTAATGAATAAGTTTTATACATATATATACGCCCCATTATGATATTCGGTCCGAACAACAACTAAACTTTGACCGTGGAATGATGGGTGGTGCCAGACGGGATGATCTGAGTATTTCAGAAATTGCTAATCTTCTGGGAATCATATAGGAAATGATGGACGAACTCATCGGCTTGGTAAGCATGCATGGAATAAACAATCGACGTTTCGGCCCCAAACCTTGAATGCGGACTGGAAAGGACGAGGGGAAAAGCCAGAATAAGAAGGCGTGGGAGGGTAAGGTATACAAGCCAGAAAGTGTGAAGTTTGAAGCTGGGAGGTTGCAGCTGGAAAAACGTAAAGGGTTGCAAAAGAAAGAATGCGATCGGAGTGGAGAGCTGACTATTGGAGAAAAAGAAGAAGGAGGAACACAAGGGGGAAGAGATAAACAAGTGCGAAGAGCAGAAGAGATAAGACGGCAGCCAGAATGGGGAATAACGGAACAAAGAAGGGTAAGGAGGGAACACTGCAGGAATTTGGAGAAATCGATTTTCATGTCATCATGTTGGAAGCCATGAGGTCTCTGAGGCCTCCATCGGTCAGGGTCGAGCATGGATATTAATTCGTAGGTGTCCACTTACGCAATCTTGGGTAGTACGATATGGAGAGCATACTGTTGTTCATGTAACAAGCTCCCCCTGTCGCTGCTTCTGTGGAACCCAGAGGAACGGCAGAAACTGGCACAGAATGTTGACACAACATTCACACGAATGTTGAAAGGCACGGATAGGGTGGATGTGGCAAAGTTGTTTCCCATGTGGGGGAATCTAGTACGAGAGGACATGACTTGAGGATTGCAGGGCGCCCATTCAGAACAGAAGTGCGAACTTCTTTTTTGTTTTAGCCAGAGGGTGCCGAATGTATGGAATTTGTTGCCACGGGCGGCAGTGGAGGCCAAGTCACTGGGTGTATTGAAGGCAGAGATTGATAAGTATCTGAGTAGAGGGCATCAAAGGTTATGGTGAGAAGGCGGGGGAATGGGACTAAAGGGATGATTGAATCAGCTCATGATGAAATGGCGGAGCAGACACGATGGGCAGAATGGCCGACTTCTGCTCCTTTGTCTTATGGTCTTATGGTCAGTTCGGTACCAGCAGCGTCGCAGAAGCTGCGAGACAGCAGTCAACAAAATGTGCGCCTGCTATAACTTTTGGGACCGGCTCCGGATTTTTCCTCGGGGTTTACTCCCAAAGCCTTTCACATAAGTGAGTATCGCCACCAGGCAGCCGAGACTTGTGATCAGAGTTTACTTCCTCTAAATGAGCTGTCAACTATAAGTCCCATCTGCCTTAAGCGACTGGTGTTAAGGTGCCAGTAACACGCCTTTGTACCTTTTCCTGTCAGTAGAGATGGTTCGACTGGGCTTAATAGCTGAGTCACTCGTGAAGGCCAGGAGCTGGACTTGGCTATCCGAGGCGAAATGAGGCGCACACCATTAGGAGCATTTAATAGATAGTGGGAGCTTGTCCCCATCACCACCCCGTCTATAACAACGTTAAGCTACCCAGGCGGAACATGGAGTATTTCTTTTCCAACCTCAGAGTGCCTTTTTCTTGACTGCAGAGACGTTCATCAACCAACATGGGGGAAGAGGAGTAGGGAGTGCAAGTCAGCAAAGGGAATGGCATGCTTGCAGGTGATAGGATGGCAGGAGTACAGCGAAATGAACTGTGGGCTTCGGTAGAGAGAGAGAGAGAGAGAGAGAGAGAGAGAGAGAGAGAGAGAGAGAGAGAGAGAGAGAGAGAGAGAGAGAGAGAGAGAGAGAGAGAGAGAGAGAGAGACAGAGAGAGAGAGAGAGAGAGAGAGAGAGAGAGAGATGTGTGTGTGTGTGTGTGTGTGTGTGTGGGGGGGGGGTGGTGGTGAGGAGAAAGGTGTCAGAAACAGGCCGTCACTTTAATGCAGGGTGGGCATTGGAAGTATATTTGATGAAACTGACGAGCTCCGCATGAGTGAATGAAGCAGCACCAATGAGGTCGGTAATGCAGAGCAGAAAAGGCTGGAGAAGCAATTATCAGGGAACATTTAAACCGAGATGACTTCCTGAGATTTTCACTCACAATAGTCCCCAGAGTCAAGGCGATTGCTGCTAAGCAATCCAGTCAGCTGTGGATCAAGTGTGACAATGCTCAATTAATGAGAGAGGGTAAACGGGAACGGTCAGACTATTTTAAGCTGGCAAGAAGGCAAAAGTAACTCAAGTAACCACTCGTTACAACAATGGTGTGCAGAAGAGCATTCTTGAGCTCACACCACTTCAAACCTTGATGTTTATTGGCCACAGCAGCAAAAAAAAAATGAACAGGAGTTAATAAATAAAATAGCAATCGATTGTATGCAAAAAGTTGGGCATATTTTTACAGAGGTTGTCTGGTGTCTGCGGGATGGGTCAGTCTGAACCCGCCACAACCTCCCCCCACCCTCGGTACTCCTTCTTTGCTACCTGTCTCACACTCCTCCCGCGGTGCACCGCTCTGGCTAAACGCAGAATCCTTTGCTCCTATCAGGTTTACAAATTCGCTGTCTGATCCAAATCGCCAAACACACTATTGTGCAGAAGTATTAAAGACCCGAGCAACATGTATGTGCCGAAGACGTTTGCAGAGGACTGTACATAAAATTATTGCAGAAAATCGTGGCTGCTTGGTCTCTCTTTAGATTACCTACCATATGCTTAGCTTGGGTAGAAGCTCAGGATCTTTTTCGCAGGTTGGAATTGTCACACTGGAGCATTAGATATGAGAGGACAAACGGTTTAAAGGAGATGAGAGTGGTTTCAAAGGAATTTCACCAGGATGCTGCTCGGGTTGGTGGGTTTGAGATATAAGGAGAAATTGGACAAATGTTGGTTGTTTACACCGGAGCGTCGGAGGCTGTGGGGAGATCTGATAGAAGGTTATAGGAAAAGCGAAGATGTTGGAAATAGTAAGAGTTATATTTTTCCCAGAGCACAAATACCAAGCACTGCAGAGTTGAGGTGGAAGTTTAGGGGATATATGCGAATGTTAAAGAAAACCCAATCATAAAAAAAAAACTATGCGACTTTCAGAAGAAAAGCCTTGTGATATTTAATTACCTACACAATACTCATGCACAAATTTGAATCCTGCAAACGTCATGTGATCATTGTCCAATTACATTTAGTGTGTGGATGCTGTGTTTCGCTATCCATCAACTGTAAACACTTGCGTGAGATACTTTATTGGGTTCGAACAGCAATAGGCGGTTCATGAACACGAGAGTTTATCCCAGATCTTGGCAAGTTTGCGCAACGCACACAAAATGCTGGAGAAACTCTATGGTTCAGGCAGCATCTATGGAAAGGAATAAATAGTTGATGTTCTAGGGCGAAGCCCTTCATGAGGGCTGGATATGAAGGGTGAGGAAGCCAGAATAAGTATGCGGAGCTGGAAGCTAAAAGCTGATAGGCAAACTCAGGTGAGCGGGCGATGAAGTAAGAAGCTGAGAGATGATAGGTGGAAAAGGTATAGGGCTGAAAAAGAAGGATTCGGAAAGGAGATGAGAGTGGGCTATAGGAGAAACGGTACCGGAGGGAAGTGTTTGGCAGTTGAGGAAATGAGCAGAGGTAAGAGTGGAATTAGATCGGCAAATAGAGGAAGAGGGAATGGGCGGAGAAGAGGATATCAGAAGTTAGAGAAATTGATAGTCTCACCGGCGAAGTCTTAATTCAACTGGAAGGGCAGTTTGATGACCTAAATGGTGGTGATAGAAAAGGCGAATGGACAGCAGTAGCATTTCTTTCATTCGCTGGAATAAGAGGCAAGAGGGAGATCAGTCGGAGGGACAACCGGACGAGGAAATCCCAGGAGGAGCGGTCACTGTAGAAAGTGAAGAGAGGAGCAGAGGTATCTATTTGCCTTGTAACATCGAAGGAGAGCATATTATTAAACTATTAGTTTCGTTAAATAACCACGGGATAACCTGCAACTCAAATCAAGTCCAGAATTTCAGGCAAAGTTTTTATGTTGTCCAAATGGAACGAGTTAGCACATTTCATATATTTTTTCTTTTGCAGGAACTTGCCACTTCCGCTACTTAGACAACGAATGTGAAATGTTCCGTGGATATATCAGGTTCTTCAGCTCCTTCCTGAACTTATTTTGAGTCACTGCGTAAATAAACGTGTTTGTGCAACAACTCAACATTTGAAGCACATTGGCAATTTCCATCAGGATATATCTGGGATCGCTGTAACCAATAATTGCATCACCAACTTGAAATCGATGAACAAAGAAGTAGACAACATATGGCATCCACAGAAGGATGAAACATCCCGAGATTGCAAAGAGCAGGACGATCGACTTCCTGCGGCTTTCCATCTCCGGGTCGCTCTGTCTCTCTCCCGTGGGGCAACTTTGGAGTCTTCTACGGGCACGATTGGCCACCAAAATGTGACTGACAGTCAGAGTGTTGAACGAGATAATAAGCAGGAACGGGAGGCAAGGTGTCACAACGCGATCGGCCCAATCAAATATAGTCCACAACAGAAAAGTATAACGGATATCCCTCTGTTTGCAATACCAGGGCACGTTATCAATGACATAGATTGGTTCGTTCATAAAATACCAGGGAATATTGATCACGCAGCCCAAAGTACAGACGACCGAGACGACAATGCCGGCGGTTCTGTGGGTGCAATACTTTACTTTGAGTTTCTGCCAGCAGATGGCGACATATCGGTCAAAAGTGAACATGACTGTCAACCAAACCGAACTGTCCCTGGCGGCGTAAATTATTGCAATGCTGAAACTGCACACGGGTGTGATGGAGAGGAAACTACCTGGGAAATAAATAGCTGGAATCCGGTTTAATATCACGGCAGTGATAATTACCAGAAGATCCGTCACCGCCATGGACACGAGGTACCGGCTGATACATCTTGTCAGGCCGCAGTTACCTCTGGACAGGATCACAATCGCCACGACATTAACTGTGGGAGAAACAAATGGAGATTAATCACCGAAAACACTCGCAGCTGAAGTAATTCGGAAGTTTGAAATTAATTTTGCATGGCAGCTCCAAAAAAAAAGCTGATAATCTTCTTTTGATGCTTTACAATGAAGATTGTCTCGACCTGATGTGGAAACCACAACGACCAGGAGCTAAAACGAGTACAGAAATTAAAATAAAAACAAAAAAATGCTTTTGTGCTTTATTGTGGCGCAGTTATCTAATATACACTCTATGGACATTCTTTTAGGTATACCCCTATACACCTGCTCGTTAATGACAACATCTGAACAGCTAAACATTGGTGACAATCCAAAGTATAAACAGATCCAGACGTAGCCAAGACGAGCGGTTCCCAACCTGCAGTCCATGCACCCCTCGATTAGTGGTAGGGCCACACCATAAAAATGTTTTGCACCCCGTTCAAAGAATGGGAAAGAAATGTGATCTCAGTGAC